>NC_092051.1:63295115-63467823 GCF_003086295.3 Arachis hypogaea
GAAAAGTGATTGCCAATAACACTCTCAAAGCCATCATTGCCCACGTTAAGAGTCACGTTAACTAAGTTAACGTGAACTCTAACGTGGAGAAGGAAGTTGAGCCAACGTTAGTGACACTTAACATTGTCACTAACGTTAGCAAACTCATAAGTGGCCAGTTAGAGCCACGTTAACCCAGTTAACGTGGCCTCTAAGTTAAGGGGGAAGAGAAGCCAACGTTAGTGACATCAACAGTCACTAACTTGGCCTAAGATGCAAAGACCACGTTAACTCCCACGTTAACTTGGTTAACGTGGGACTAACGTAAGAGGTGAGAGTTGTCGACAACGTTAGTGACACTCAACATAGTCACTAATGTTGGAACAACCACAACCCCCAAGAGCACGTTAACTTCCATGTTAACTTGTTAACTGGAAGCTAACGATGAGGAATGAAGATGAACCAACGTTAGTGACACTCAACATTGTCACTAACGTTGGGATGGCTAAGATGGCCACGTTAGAAGCCACCTAACCTAGTTAACGTGGACTCTAACGTGAGACCAGGGGCACATTGGAAGTTAGTACAATGTTAATGTCACTAACGTTTCGAAGATGGCAAGGCACGTTAGAAGCCACGTAACCTAGTTAACGTGGGCTTTAACGTGAAGCAAGAAGGGGCACACTGGAACGTTAAAAGCCACGTTAACCTAGTTAACGTGGGTTAACGTGAGGCAAAGGGGTCATTGGAACGTTAGTGAAATGTTAAGTGTCACTAACGTTCTCGAACTATATTTCACTAAATTTAACACCCCTAACGTCCTGAACTAAAGTCTCCGCCCACTTCGCACTTTCTCTTGCAAGTAAAGCCAAGCCCAAATAAAGAAAGAACTGCTTCAAACTCAAGATCCAAAGGCCAAGACTTGAAGAATAACTAGAAGCTGAGAGAGTAGTATATATAGGAGTAGCTTTAATTGAGAAGGAGTTTGGAGGCTGGGAAAAAGAGAACTACTCTCTGTATTTACTTTCTTGCATTTCTAATTTTATGATGTATTCTCCATCTTTATTATCATTTTCAAGAGCTATGAACAACTAAACCCCTTTCATTGGGTTAGGGAGCTCTGTTGTAATTTGATGGATCAATACTAATTTTCATTATTCTTCTTCTATCTTTCTCTTGATTTTACTTGAAGATTTCGATCTTCATCCAATTGAGTAGTTATCTTGGAAGAGAAGCTATTCAAACTTGGATCTCTTTTGAACCTTGAAAGAGGAATGAAGAGATCAAGCTAAAAATGCTTTCTCATGCTGGACCAAATTGGGTTTGCATGGGTATGTGACTAAACCCTCTCAACACTTGATTTGGGAAATGCATGTGGTATAATCAGTGACCATACTTCATCTCTTCTCATGAGCAATTTACCAAGGAATTGGCTATTGATCAAGATTTGAGAGATTGAATTGCAAGAAATTGTAATTCAATCACTTAAGATTGCCAAGGAGATCAATGAGTGCATTGATTGAGGAAGAGATGAAAATGAACTTGATCCGGGAATTGCAACATCTCCTAAGCCAATGAACTCCCCATCTCTGATCTTACCCATTCTCTTTAATTTCTGCATTTACTTTTTTGAGCAAATCCCCCATTCCCATTTACAATTCTGCATTTATTTTCAGTCATTTACTTCCAGTTCTTTAATTCTAAATTTACTTTTCTGTTATTTACATTCCGCCATTTTATTTTCTGCAACTCTCAACCCAAATTCTGGATTCGCTCAACTAGAACATTCTTCTAATTAAAGTTGCTTGATCAATCAATCCCTGTGGGATTCGACCTCACTCTATTGTGAGTTTTTACTTGATGACAACTTCGGTACACTTGCGAAGGGAGATTTGTTGAGAGAAAAGTTTTCCGTGCATCAAGTTTATGGCGCCGTTGCCGGGGATTGATTGTGAATCAACAATGATTAAATTGGAAGATCACTAGATTGAGCATTTTATTTTGTGAATTACATTTTCTGTTTGAGTAATTTACTTTTTGTTTCAGTTAAACTTCTTCCCTTCCCCCTCTACTCTTTTATTTTTCTTTGTTATTTTCAATTCTGTTTGCTAACCCACTAACTGTTTGATATATTGCATCACCCACAACTAACAGTAATTCTGACACAAATACTGTCTGCACTTATTTTCTTGCTTGTACTTGTGGTTGTATGACAGGGAGAAGAAGCGGGGCTTCAACTTCCTTTGATTCTGAACCTGAGAGAACCTTCCTTAGACTATGGAGGGAGGCAAAAGAAAAACGAGTAGTTAGTGCTGAAGAAGAGGAGGAACACTTGAGGAATACTTTGAACCAAACATGGAAGAAAACATGGAAAATCATCATGAAGAAGAGACTCACAACCATGGCAGAGGAGGTGGAGCAAATCATGCTGGGGAGGATAGAAGAGTTTTGGGCTCTTACATTATTCCAAACCCAGGCAATTGTGGAAGTAGCATCCAAAAGCCAACAATCCATGCCAACAACTTTGAACTTAAACCACAGCTCATCACCCTTGTCCAGAACAACTGTTCGTTTGGAGGAGGTGTTCAAGAAGACCCCAATCAACATTTGACCACCTTCCTGAGAATATGTGACACAGTGAAATCTAATGGTGTTCATCCTAACGCCTATAGACTGCTCTTATTTCTTCTCACTCAGGGACAAGGCAGCCAAGTGGCTGGAATCCTTCCCAAGGGAGAGCTTGACAATTGGGAGGATGTGGTGAACAAATTCTTAGCAAGATTCTACCCTCCTCAACAAATCAATAGGCTGAGAGCTGAGGTTCAAACTTTCAGGCAACAAGATGGTGAGACTCTGTATGAAGCATTGGAGAGGTTCAAGGACTTGACAAGGAGGTGTCCACCTGACATGTTCAATGAATGGGTCCAGCTGCACATTTTCTATGAAGGCTCTCTTATGAGTCAAAGAAGGCCGTGGACCATTCATCTGGAGGATCCTTGAACAAGAAGAAGACCATTGAGGAAGCCATAGATGTTATTGAAACAGTAGCAGAAAACGACTACTTCTATGCTTCCAAAAGAGGGAACACAAGAGAAGTGATGGAGCTAAACAATGTAGATGCTCTGTTGGCCCAAAACAAGCTCATTACCCAGCAGCTGGCTGACCTCACCAAGAAGATGGAGAGGAACCAAGTAGCAACAATCTCATCTTCATCAACAATCCAAGAAGGGGTGAATGAAGAAGCAGAAGGGAGTCAGGAGCAAGCCAACTACATTGGGAATTCACCAAGGAAAAACTATGATCCATACTACAAAACTTACAACCCTGGATGGAGAAACCACCCAAACTTTGGGTGGGGAAGTGAGCAAGATCAAAACCAAGACCAGAGACGTTACAACTCCAACAATAATGCAGCTCACCAGCAATTCACCCAGAGGACATCTCAACACCCCCACAACAACACTTCTCTACACACTTATCAAAACCAAAACAGCACATCTGCTCCGAACCACTCATCAATTGATGACAAGCTCTCTAAGATTGAAGCCTTACTTGAAGGAATAAGCCAAGAGATTCAAGAAAATAAGGTGTTCAAAGAGGAGGTGCGAGCCAATATTAAGAACCAGGGAGAGACCATTAGGAAGCTGGAATTCCAGGTGGGATATTTAGCTGAGAAGATTCCCAAACCTACTGATAGCTTCCCAAGTGACACGAAGAAAAATCCCAAGGGAGAAGCAAAGAAAGTAAGATGGGAAGATTGCAAAATGGTCACTACAAGTGATCAAGAGATTGAAGACAAGCAAGGCAAAATGTACAAACAACCTGAAGACAACTCAACAAAGGAGGAGGATAGAGATCACAAAGAACCAGAAATCTCACAACAAGAGCTGCTGAAGCTCTATGCACCATTCCCTCAACTGCTCAATGGTGCTGTGGGAAAGAGAATATACTCAAGGTTCCTAGACTTGTTTGCATCTCTGCATGTAAACATACCATTCATTAAGTCAATTCAACAAATGCCTGCATTCATCAAGTATATGAAGGAACTTCTTCCCAGGAAAAGCTCACCCAAAGGAGGCCAGACTATAGTGATGAACAAGGAATGTAGTGCCCTTATTCAACCTGAGCTGCCTACGAAAAGAAGAGACCCAGGGAGTTTTCACATCCCTTGTGCCATAGGTGAAACTATGATCGATAGAGTACTATGTGATTTGGGGGCCAGCATCAACTTACTGCCTTTATCCCTGGTGAAGAGGCTGCAGATTAATGAGATAATGCCCACAGATGTAATCATCAGACTGGCTGACAAAACTCAAAAGCAAGCAGTAGGAGTGGTGGAAAATGTGTTGCTAAAGGTTGGGAAGTACTTTCTCCCAACAGACTTTGTCATTCTGGACATGGAAGAGAGTCACACTCACCCAATCATATTGGGAAGACCATTCCTAGCTACGGCCAGAGCACTTATCGATGTAGAGAAAGGGGAGCTAATATTGAGAATCCATGATGAACGACTCAGCTTCAATGTCTTCAAACTCTCACAAGAAACAGATCAAGAGGACAAGAAACTAAGCACAAACGATAAGGAGACATTGAAGGAGGAGACAAGCACTGAAGCACAGCCAGTTTATTCTGAAACCCCTCAATTGATAAACAAGGAAAACAGCAATTGCCACAGCTCAAAGAAAAGTTGGAGGAACCCAAACCTCTAGAGGCAGGCGAAGATAGCATCACAACTCCTTGGAGAAAAGAGGTCACCAAGGGGAAGGCAACCTCAAAAGAAACAAAGAAGAAGTTACCAAGGAGATGGAGGAACAAGAAGATTCCTACGGAAGATTTCTCTCCAGGGGATAGAGTTGTCTCAGCTTACTTCCCAGATATTCCCCCTAATCTCCCTACTGTACCATCTCAGTTACCTAAGGTCTTCACTATCAACAAAGTTCTTTCCCTAGAACATGTGGAGATCATTGATCCAACCAATGGATACAAGTCCACAGCAAGAGGGGAGGACTTTAAGCACTACCAACCACCCTGATGAAGGAAAAACGTCAAGCTAGTGACGCTAAAGAAGCGCTTCATGGGAGGCAACCCATGTTTTATATGTTTTTAAAAAAATAATGAATAAATCAATGTTTATGAATTTCAACCCAAACTTGACAAACATTTGGTGAAATCTTTATCATGCAGTATATAGTGAAGAACAAGTTTGGTGTTCAAAGCAAGCCAACATGCATGCTAGTCTTGGGAGCTTTGAACAAAAACTTTTCATCACATTGCTTCAAACTAAGTTTGGTGTCACCCCATGGTGCCACCAAAATGCATATAAGGACCCACCAATAGTTAGTTAGTTAGTTGGAATTCATAAATGAACAATCAAATCCTTTCTTTCATTTTATTTTAGCCGTAGAGTTTCAATTTTTTTTATCATATTAATTGCCTTATTTTAAATCTTTATAGGAGAGGAAAAGAAGCATGAAAAGGGATAGATTGGACAACCAAACAAAGAAGGTTCAGACACCACAAAAGGAGGGGCTTCACACTTGTTCTAAAAAGGGAATACATTGGAAAATGTTGCCATGCAACATTGAAAAAATGGGACCCTAGAAGACCGAGCAATCCCCATCATAAAGTGATGATCCTTGTCTTCTAGCCATGCATAACCCCAACCGTCCATCAAGTGACTATTGCATCAATCTACACCCTCCATTCCTTCACAACTTCTCTATATAAATGACCCTTGTCCGTACTACCTTTCATTGTCATCACACACCCTTCACCACTCTTCCTTTCTGTACAAGACACCCTCTATCGATTATAAACATTTTTTCCCCACTCTCTTCACTGCCATAAAACCCTAAACGACCAAAAGTCTCCACAACCTTACCACCTTCACATATTAACCATCATTCATGGCATCTTCAAGTTCTAAGAGAAGGGAGGGAAAGAAACCCATGGAAGAACACCCATATGATGAGAAGAGATTTAGAAGCTTGCATCATGCATTGCAATACGGGTGGATGGTTGATAAGGAAATCATCTATGAGCTGGGGTTTCAGGTTAAGAAGACTGAATGCCCCGAAATCACAGAGAAGGTAGAAAGGAGAAGATGGGAGCTCCTCACTGACCCGGTCACTAAGGTGAATGCAAATCTCATAAGAGAATTTTATGCAAATGTAGTCAGATATGATAAGAAAGATGAGTCATATACAAGCTTTGTGAGAGGAACAATGGTGGATTTTAGTCCCATGAGTGTAATGAGGGCATTGAAGCTACAGTCTATACCGTTTGAAGAAGAAAGTTACCACTCAAGATTGGACAACAACCCCAATTATGACCAGCTTTTATGAGACCTTTGTGTACCAGGAGCTGACTGGGAAAGGGGTACAGGAAATAAACCAAAGTTCATTAAGAGAACAGACCTCACTCCTGAAGCTAAGGGGTGGTTCGAGCTAGTGAGGAGGTCTATTCTCCCAGCTGCAAACAACTCGGAGGTGAATCTCGAGAGAGCAACAATGGTGCATTGTATACTCAAGGGAGGAGAAATCAAAGTTCATGAGATCATAGCTCAAGGCATTAGAAAGATGGCAGAGAAAAGTGACTCAAGAGGAACATTAGGTTATCCCAGCACTATTTACCGAATATGCAAGAAAGCTAGGGTGGTTTTTGAAGATGAGGACCCCGTTTGGATAAAAGAAGGCATTCCAATAACGGTCCGAAGGATGAACGCTGTAGCATCCCCCCTGCCTCAACGGAAGCAAAGGAAGAGGACAGCCCCTTAAGTAGTGGAAGGCCAAGTCTTAGAGGGTCAAGCACAACAGACCTTGGACATGCACCAATTGCAGGAGGCCATTGATGGCTTATCTAGACAATATTTGGAAAGCCAAGGAGCACATAAAGAGCTTCAACTACAGATGATGGGGCGGCAAGAGGAAACACTTTCAAGATGGATGACTCAGCAAGGTGAGTGGCAAAGGCAAATGATGGATCAGCAACTAAGCCAAGGACAACAATGGGGAGAAGCATTCAACAGGATGGAACAAAGGCAAAACGAGCAACAAGAATCCACCCAGAGGCTAATCAACATCCAAGCACATCAAGGGGCACACATACATGAGATGCATCGAAGACAAATAGAACAGGTAGAACTATTGGACAAGCAAAGGGCATTCGCAGAAGGAGTTTACATGAGCCAAACAGGACATCATATAAACACTCAAGCCAGGCTTGGTTACTTAGTGGGACAGCTGCCAGTATTGCATCCAGGAATAGCCAAGTATGACGAAATGAAGGATGAATTAGCACGAAAGGAAAGACAAAGGGTGGAAGAGAGTCATGAGTCAGTGAGGAAGGCACTTGAGGATTGGAAGCAAGCAAGATTGGCACGGATGCGAGGAAATGAAAGAGGAAACAAGGAGGACAAGCAAGGAAAAGAGCATGGACATCCACAATAGTAAAAGGTGGTGGAGTTCCTTCTTTGTTCCATCTTTCTCTATGTCTTAAAATAAGGAAGATCTTGTATGAAATAGAACTTGCTTCCATGTTATGTTAAACCTTTTTCAATCATGTCTTTTAAGTTTGTGGTATTGAATAGGTCTATGTGCACTAGTCTTTATGTTACTGCACCATCACTTAACTTACTTGTATGCTTGTCCCTTTAAATCAAATAAAAAGAGAATGAGTGTTTTTAAAAGACCAGAAGTAGAGTTCATATTGTGGAAGTGCATTCATGAATCTTTGGGGTAGTCATAAGTTAGCTAAGTTGGTTCAACCACAAGGCTGGGATGACAATTATATGGCCTGAATACTTTGCTTTGGATACACTCATGAGACTAAGTTAATAACAAGATCCTAAGAAGAGAAAAGGGAAAGAACAATCGAAGTGAAAAACAAAAGAAAAAGAGTAAGCAATAAGGCTAGGCATCAATGGTTTTAATCTTGAAGCAAGTGTCTGTGGTGCTCCTGTGTGAGGGATCTACTTGGATGAATAAGCTCTTAGGGGTGCCTTATCACCTGGTAACTTGGGTTAACTAACTCGGGATTATCAACTGAAAGTCCACTATCAAGAGTAATCTTCACTACAGAGCATTTAGTAACCCAAAGAGGTGCGGGACACCAAGGTCTCAAGAAAAGAAAATAAACAAACTATATTCCTGTGGTGTGTATGTATGGGGGATAGGCTTGAGGGAGTAAGTCCTTAGGGGTGTCTCAACACCTAGCACCTTGAACCAACTGGTTCGGGAGTGTTGGCTGAAAGCTTATCTTAAAGAGTTGCCCCCTTACAGAGCACTTAGCCTAAATAACACAAACAACCCTTGAAATAACAATAAAAGGATCGATGAATAAAAGTCTCATGGGATGTAAACAAAGTGGGTGTTTTAGGACATGATAAAGGTCTGAAAGCTAGTAATGGAATGAACCTAAGTTGCTATGCATGAAACCACCATAAAATTAGTAACATGACTTCCACAAGAATGACTCATTCCTCTGGACATTTCATTCATCATTCTCTTGTTCCAGTACTTGCTTAGGGACAAGCAAGCTTTAAGTTTGGTGTTGTGATGCCAGGGCATCTTGGCCAGTTTCACTGACCTTTTCTTTACTGTTTTTAGGTTAGTTTCATGCATTTCTTTAGGAAATAAGCTAGTTTTGGGTAGATATTCACCTATGCCTTGATTCAAGCATACATTGTGCATTTTACATAATTTCATGAGGATTTTGCATATGTTTAGTGACAATTATTATGTTGCATTACTCATGACTTGGACTAGAGCTTTGATGCACTTTATTGCTTGATTTCCGGACCAAAAGAAAGCAAGAAAAGGGGAGGTAACTTGCAAGGTTAATGAGAAAAGTGATTGCCAATAACACTCTCAAAAAGCCATCAATGCCCACGTTAGAGAGTCACGTTAACTAAGTTAACGTGAACTCTAACGTGGAGAAGAGAAGTTGAGCCAACGTTAGTGACACTTAACATTGTCACTAACGTTGGCAATTACTCATAAGTGGCCACGTTAGAAGCCACGTTAACCTAGTTAACGTGGCCTCTAACGTTAAGGGGGAAGAGAAGCCAACGTTAGTGACACTCAACATTGTCACTAACGTTGGCCTATGATGCAAAGTACCACGTTAACTCCCACGTTAACTTGGTTAACGTGGGAACTAACGTAAGGGATGAAGAGTTGTCGACAACGTTAGTGACACTCAACATTGTCACTAACGTTGAAACAACCACACAACCCCCAAGAGTCACGTTAACTTCCACGTTAACTTGGTTAACGTGGAAGCTAACGATGAGGAACGAAGGATGAACCAACGTTAGTGACACTCAACATTGTCACTAACGTTGGGATCACTACAAGAAAATAAGCTTTCTGCCACGCTTTAAAAGCGTGCCGAAAAGTACAAAAAAACGTGCCGATAGCTTTTCGCCACGCTTTTTGAGCTATCGGCACACTTTTAAAAGGGTCACATCCGCCAGCGTGCCGATAGCTCTATCGCCACGCTTTTGTGGATCTATTGGCACCCTTTTTCTATTGGCACGCTTTCATGTCTTGCCACGCTTAAAAAGCGTGGCCATATCTATTAACCTATAGCTACGCTTTAAAAGCGTACCAAAAAGCGTACATATCACCACGCTTTTGAAGTGTGCCGATTAGGTTGGTTTTCGGTACGCTTTGAGCTCATACAATCACACTTCAAAAGCGTGGCTTGCCAACTAAAATCTTTTGCCACGCTTTGTACATATCACCACGCTTTTGAAGTGTGCTGATTAGGTTGGTTTTCGGTACGCTTTGAGCTCATACAATCACACTTCAAAAGCGTGGCTTGCCAACTAAAATCTTTTGCCACGCTTTCAAAGCGTGGCCTATTCCTTTGTCAAATTAAAAAAAAAGGAAAAAATTAGAAGGTATAAAAAATTGATTTTTTATTGATTTACATGAATGATTTACATGCTAAAATTGTAATTAAAAAATTACAATACTTTAACAAAACTAATAATTGAATTAGGACAAAATAAGTTCATCATTAGAACTTAGGAGATCATTAGAACTATCAAAATTATCATTAGAACTTGTCACCAGTCTTGCTCTTTGATGCAGTCTCTCGTAGGTATGCTACCATTTTATTGGCACCTTCAGATTCACATTCCACTTAGGAGATCATTAGAACTATCAAAATTATCATTAGAACTTGTCACCAGTCTTGCTCTTTGATGCAGTCTCTCGTAGGTATGCTACCATTTTATTGGCACCTTCAGATTCACATTCCTACATGAAGGAGATGGATTTGTAAAATAAACCATTACACTTAACCATGCTCATTTTACTAAGAAAATCAAAAGATAAAACTGAAATGCCAAGATCATGTTACAAATGAAACTTCAATTGCAGCCATGATGAACACCTACCTCATACTCATATCTAGAAAAAAATTTCTTCCATAAGTTGCCCAGTGTTCCTTCACAACATCAGCCACAGAGATCAGTTTCTCCCCTGCCTTCATGTCTTTGTTGCGGTGCGCAATAATAGAAAGCCAAGCTAAAACAGCCCTGTAAACACAAGATACATGGCTGATGTATGTTGTTGGTTATTATGCTCACAATTTATGAAAGTCTCAGCCTTGAAATTGATTACATCTTTTTTATGTTTTGCTCCTTTATCAAAACAAGGAAGATGCAACGAACAGAGAGCGAATAGAGTCAAAATGAAAAGAACTTACCGTTGCTTTCGAATAAACGAGTTCCACATATGCATGAATTTCTTCTCAGCATTGGTCACATTATCAAAATTACCAAGCCTCTGCAAGGTATCAAAATGTTTCAATGAATCTTCAAAATGTAAAGTATGAAGAAATACTAAAAGGTGCAATAGATTTCATATTCCCATCCCAAAGCCTCAAACTAAACCTATACAATGATCAAGCAGAAATTTAATTGTCAAATTAGAATCACAAATGGTAATTAAGCTCTCCTAACAAGGTCTAAAATTCGATTAAACCATCCAATTTAAGTGTTGGTAAAGTACATTTTTTTTGTTCCTGAAGTTTTCGAAAAGTATCAAAAATATCGACGTTTAATTTGTTTCAATTGTGTCCCTATTGTTTCAAATGTGTCTCTTAACCCCGAAGGGTATAATTGAAACATATTTGAAATTAGAGGAACAAAATTGAAACGTTAAGGGTAATTTTAAAATTTCTCGAAAACTTCAGGGACAAAAGAGTATATTTTATCCTTTAAGTGCAGTTGATGTAAATCCAAACAACAATTTGTTAAGAAACGGCATATAAAGTAATTAGGAGACTCTTATGGGTTAAGTAATTAGTGACATCGCTAACATGTAAACACTATTAAGTAGGTTTTTGGGTAAACGGCAAAATATTTCCCTACAGCTTTTCTATGTTCTTTCTTTCTCCCTTTGAGACACTTGTGTTTCAAGGAGTTAATAATAAAAGTAACAAAGAACTACTGAGCCTCACAGCCACAGGGCCATCCAAGTTTTACCCAAAAGCTTTATCAGACCATTCTTGTATCACAAGAGTTACATTTAAAAAGGTAAAAGAGATTATAAATTTTGAAACAAGGATCATATATATAATCATGCATACCCTTAGCTCTTCAAAATCAGCAACTTCATCATCAACTTCATCCTCACTATGTCCTTCTGATAGAACTTCTTCAAGTTCCATTGGCTTGAAGGACAAATAAATAAATAAATGAAAACGGAAATGAGGAAAATATTTGTCCGATATAAAAAACCATTAAAGAGCATGTAATTACATATTTTGATTTCTTTTGAGAGAGAGAGAGAGAGAGGAGATATTTTTCTAAAATATAGAATTGCTAGCATACTCTATTAAGAACTTTCCATTTGATGGACAAAAACATATTTTTGGTAAAAAATTTCTATTCGCATCCCCAACATTATCGAACCGATGATCTAAAATCACATTTATTATCCAAACAATTGCAACAAATAGAAAATTTCCACAGGAAGATACAGGGAGCACTCTGTATAGGCCTCTCATTGTACTCGGCTCTTGTGTTTTCAGGACGATTTATATGTGGTATGTCAAGGAAACTGAAGTGCAGAACAGTAAACAAATAAATGGCAATCACTTATTACCTGGTATATGCGAGAGTGATAGAATTTTCGCTTGCTCAACTGGGAAAGGCTGAAATGTTTTCGAAGAGCTATGTCAGAGCTGTGTACATCAAGTAATTTATAGGAAAAAAGATTTATGATCACATGTAGACAATGACATGACAACTTATTTCAACCCTTCCTATATACCAGTCCAAATATCATTTAGGCAGATCAGTTTTATTCCCTCTTAGTAAATATTGAGAAAAACTACATCTCTCTACTTCCAATTTTTATTTTTACATATTCACTTCCTCAGTATTCTACATTTGTAAGATACTCTCAAAACACTTGAAAACTTAAAAGAATTTCAGGGAATCATAAAAAGCTTCAAAAAAAACAATACTCCCACCCCGAGGTAAAGCACAAACCTTCATTCTCTGCTGATCTTGTGCAGCAGCTTTTGCTCGCGCTCTAACTTCTTCTGGATCAATTTTAGATTGGGGATGGATCACAAAATCCAAAGGTGTTGCTTCTGGCCTTGATGCATGTTGCCTTGAAGAAGACTGTCCAGACCTAGGCCTGCATTATACATTCAGAACAATTAGCATCTATAACACAAATCAGTGACAACTTAGTTCACACTGCTCCACCAGTAATATCTTAATGCCCAAGACTTACTGTGAAAATTCCAAATCAAGATCACCATCTCTAGATTCTATCCCTGCTGCTTTATTTGTCGGCCTGTAGAAATTCAGCATATTGCAATACATAAGACAAATATTGCTTAAGACAAGCAATTTAAATCAGAATGGTTGAGCACTTTTTAACAGTTGGCCTCCTGAAAGGAATCCTGTCGTCCTCAGCATTTCTCATGTCCTCAAACCGTGTACTCTTATTAAATATGGGTCGGCTCTGCAATTACAAAGCAAAAATGATGTGCTTTTTAAGTATCTGTCCCCAAAAAAGAAAACTACTCCTGGATGAAAATGGATAGCTTGTAAAAAAAGAAAATGCATACCATTATAATGTCTTCAAGAATCAGTATAATTTTTAAGGAAAGATAAATGATACATGCTGAAGCAAGAGTTTCACAGATTACTTACCCATTTGTCAACCAGTTCCTTAGCTAGTTTTCTATTTACATTGATTTCTTCGTCGGACTTCGATAAGAGAAGAGGAAAAAATGTGGAGAGGTAACTAATAACAGATGACAAACATAGATATAGAAGCTAAACTTCAAATTTATACCAGCTTTTTCATGATCCCCCAAATCTGAAAAACATTGAGCTGCAATATTAATTATTCCTATTCCTTCAAAAATTTCAGCAGCTTGCCTAAGAATTTCATGCGCATCCTCAGGATTCAAATCGCGCAAATGGTTTGCAGTTGCCCTAAGACCAGAAGCCTTAGACTTTTTCTCCCAGTAGGAGTCCCCTGCTCTTTCAAAACACATTGTTGCCAAGCAGAGTTATTAATTAAAACGACTTATCACAAGCAGAGTTTCTTGGGACAAGAACAAATCTAAACACAAAGTTTAATTCATTTAACAAGTTTCAATCCTCTTTCATAAAAACATACAACAACTCAGATCTTAAACCACACACATAGCAAAGGAACAATTAACTCAAACCATCAATATCAATCAACAAAAATTAAACAAATCAAAATCCTAACCGTGAATGCTTAAAGTATGAAAAGATTAACCTACTGCTAGTTGATGTAGAAAAACTAGAATAACAGAACAGGCAAAGCAGTAGCAGTTCAGCATCACATAGCAGCAGCTGAGCACTACCACAGCTGTAGCAGAACAGAACCAAATGTCAAAAAGTTTAGAGAAAAAAAAACCCTGAACCAAATATCAGATTAGAACAAAAAATATAAATTTAGAAAAATCAGAAAAAAATGAAGAACCAAGAAAATCAAAACAAAAAAATCAAATTCAAACACAAATAATCAGATCAAGAAAAATTTTGAACAGATAATTTACCACGGTGCTGCGAACGCTGAACGTGGCTGACAGAGGTGCGACGAGTGAAGGAGATGGAGACGGCGGCGCGACGACTTCAGAGAGGGAGACGGCAACGCGGCGGGTGCTGAACCATGGAGGGAGGAGTGACGATTGAGGCTTTGCGAGAGAGAGTGAGCGTCGACGGAGGGTTTGCGATAGAGTAAGCGCCGAGGGAGGCCTTACCAGAGTGAGTCACCGCCGAAGGAGGGATAGGTGTTTACAGGAGAGACGGAAGGAGCGCCGACGCAGGGAACACCGGCAGAGGTGGCACCTACGAAGGGGTTGCTAGAGAGGGTTGGAACGAGGTTGACCAACGAATGTTATTGGGGGAGAGAGTGAGAGCACCGGCGATGAGCTCTATGTTAGGTGAAGAGCGCCGCCGCCGTTAGGGTGATGAGCTCTGTGTTAGGGTTTTGGCTTTTAAGGCATTGTTTTAAAGAAGAGGAGGGTGTGTTTCGAAGAAAGGAAGAAGTGTTGTTAGGGGGTTGGTGTGTAAACTGTTTGTTTCGAATTAAGAGGGGTGGAGTTCTTTTTTTTTTTTTGGAACTTTGTGGCCACGCTTATAAAGCGTGCCGAAAGATTTAGAGGAAACGGCCACGCTTTAAAAATGTAACGTTAATGAAACTATTTTGCCACGCTTCAAAAGCGTGCCAATTTCCTTCTACGGCCACGCTTTTTAAGCGTGGCGATAAAAAAGCGTGGCCAGATTTCAAATAAGTGGCCACCCTCATAAAAGCGTGCCGATTTCTCTCTATGGCCACGCTTTTCAAGCGTGACAAAAAAAGCGTGGCCAAATCACAAATTAGTGGCCACCCTCGCAAAAGCGTGTCCATAGACCACTTTTGGGTACGCTTTAAAAGCGTGGCAAGAAAAAAGGGTGCCGACAGGCCTTTTTTGTTGTAGTGGATGGCTAAAGATGGCCACGTTAGAAGCCACGTTAACCTAGTTAACGTGGACTCTAACGTGAGACCTAGGGGCACATTGGAACGTTAGTGACAATGTTGAATGTCACTAACGTTCTCGAAGGATGGCAGGGGCCACGTTAGAAACCACGTTAACCTAGTTAACGTGGGCTTTAACGTGAAGCAAGAAGGGGCACACTGGAACGTTAGTGATAATGTCGAGTGTCACTAACGTTCTCGAAGGTTCACAAGGCAACATTAAAAGCCACGTTAACCTAGTTAACGTGGGTTTTAACGTGAGGCAAAGGGGTGCATTGGAATGTTAGTGACAATGTTAAGTGTCACTAACGTTCTCGAACTATTATTCTCACTAAATTTTAACACCCCTAACGTCCTGAACTAAAGTCTCCGCCCACTTCGCACTTTCTCTCTGCAAGTAAAGCCAAGCCCAAATAAAGAAAGGAACTGCTTCAAACTCAAGATCCAAAGGCCCAAGACTTAAAGAATCACACTAAAAGCTGAGAAGAGTAGTATATATAGGAGTAGCTTTGAATTGAGAAGGAGTTCTGGAAGGCTGGGAAAAGAGAACTACTCTCTGTATTTACTTCCTTTGCAATTTCTAGTTTTATGATGTATTCTCCATCTTTTTTTTCATTTTCAAGAGCTATGAACAACTAAACCCCTTTCATTGGGTTAGGGAGCTCTGTTGTAATTTGATGGATCAATACTAATTTTCATTATTCTTTTTCTATCTTTCCTCTTGAATTTACTTGAAAGCTTTCGATCTTCATCCAATTGAGTAGTTATCTTGGAAGAGAAGCTATTCAAACTTGGATCTATTTTGAACCTTGAAAGAGGAATGAAGAGATCAAGCTAGAAATGCTTTCTCATGCTGGACCAAATTGGGTTTGAATGGGTATGTGACTATAACCCTCTCAACACTTGATTTGGGAAATGCATGTGGTATAATCAGTGATCATACTTCATCTCTTCTCATGAGAAATTGACCAAGGAATTGGCTATTGATCAAGATTTGAGAGATTGAATTGCAAGAAATTGTAATTCAATCACTTAAGAATGCCAAGGAGATCAATGAGTGCATTGATTGAGGAAGAGATGAAAATGAACTTGATCCGGAGAATTGCAACATCTCCTAAGCCCAATGAACTCCCCATCTCTGATCTTACCCATTCTCTTTAATTTCTGCTATTTACTTTTATGAGCAAATCCCCCATTCCCATTTACAATTCTGCATTTTATTTTCAGTCATTTACTTTCAGTTCTTTAATTCTAGCATTTACTTTTCTGTTATTTACATTCCCGCCATTTTATTTTCTGCAACTCTCAACCCAAATTCTGGATTCGCTCAACTAGAACATTCTTCTAATTAAAGTTGCTTGATCAATCAATCCCTGTGGGATTCGACCTCACTCTATTGTGAGTTTTTACTTGACGACAACTTCGGTACACTTGCCGAAGGGAGATTTGTTGAGAGACAAGTTTTCCATGCATCAGAATTGCCTTAGAATGCGCATCATTGATTAGGAAAGCTTTTATGGTTTTGAGAGTTGGTGCAAGAATTCAAGCTAACAAAAGCAAACAACAATTACTTGAGATAAAAGCCTTGGCTAAGGGTAAGCATTGGAAGTTCCATCATTATAGTTTCCTTCAATTATGATAAGAATTGATTATTGCTTTACTTAGTTAACCCCCTAACAATGGAGAAAAGTCAAGTGAGAGTAACTAACTTGAGTCACAAGTCCTAGTCTCACCCTAAGGAAGTCTGGCTTTAGTGCACTCCATGTCAATTAGCAATTCTCAATTCATAATCTACAATTGATATCCACTATTCAAGTGTCTCCAATAACTCAACCCCTAAGCCAAGTAAGAGAAATCTACTCCATAGCTAGGGTTGTCATTATCACAAATAATTGGGAGGCAATCATAGAAGACATGATGTAATTAAGAGAAGAGAATTGAATTAAAGCTATCTAATCCAAACAATCATCAACAATCAAGCAATTGAATGAAATTACACAACTCATTAATCCAAAATCAAGGTAACAAAGTCAAACAAGTCTAGATCTAAGAGGTTGAATCAAAAGAACATCAATTAAGAGTAGAGGAAGAGTAGATCTATGAATTAGCAATGGATCTCACCAAGAAATCCAAGGAGAATTGCAATGGAAGAATTGAAATTCTAGAGAGAAGTTGGAATTTCTCTCTCTAGAAACAAAATGTAACTAACTCTCTAAAATATCTAGAATTATGACTAATTATCCTAACACTCCTAATCCTTGGTCTTCTTAAGTTTTTCCATCCAAAATCTGCTCCAAAACAGGGCCTGGGGACTCCTTGAAATCGCTGGGCACGTGTTCCTTTTAAAAAATCATGTGCGCACATCGACGCGTACGCGCACTGTACGCGTACGCATCCGAAAGGTGCGCGTAAGCATCATAGGGAATATGGCCCAGCCGTATAAGCGCGCCGGGTCCTCGTTCGGCTCCACTACACTGGCTCTGGATGCACGCATTCACGCGTACGCGCAAGGTGCGCGTGCGCGTTCGCGTGCATGTCCAAACTTCAAATCTTCAATTTATTCCATGCTCCCTCCATTCATGCATGCTTCCTTCACTCCTCTTAGCCATTTTTTCCCTATAACTTCTGAAATTACTTAACAAATGGATCAAGGCATCGAATGGTAATAGAGGGGGATTACAATATATCAATTTTGATGCAAAAGAAGCATATTTTCATCTATGAGGTAAAATGGGAAAGGAACACAAAATCATGCAGTTTTATATGAATAAGTGTGGAAGATCATGGATAAAACCCTTAGATTCCATAGATGATAAACCCTAAAAATGGGGTTTATCAGTAAGTAGTGGAGGTTCTTCCTCCAAAGGCCTTGTACCAAATAGTTTGGTATTCAGCTTCATAAGAGCTCCTAGGTATCGCTCAACTTGCTCTTCCATAGTGTTTTCATCCTCACTTGAGGATGAGTAGTCACCAGAACTTATGCACTGCAGAAGTGCATTCAAAGGAACCTCAATTGTCTTTATGGTTTCCTTTGGTTCTGGGCTGGTGGGCATTGAATGACCAGTGAAAGCTTCTTCACTAGCGTTCAATGCCTTCCCATTCTCTTCCTATTCGGCCTCAACCTCCATGGTTATGGCCTTGTACTCTTCTCTAGAATTAACCTCAGTATTATTGGGGAGAGTGTCAGGAGGGATCTCAGAGATCCTCTTGCTCAGTTGATCAATCTGTACCTCTAACTTTCTAATAGAGGACCTTGTTCTATTAATGAAACTATGGGTGGTCTTAGTGAGCCTGGAAACTAGAATGGCTAAGTCAGTGAGACTCTGCTTAGAGGTCTCCATATTCCCTTTAGAAGATGGAAATGGTGGTCTGTTATTGAACCTATTCTGGTTCCTACCACCTTGGTTGAAACCTTGCTAAAGTTTCTGTTGGTCCTTCCATGAGAGGTTAGGATGAATCCTATATAAAGGGTTGTAGGGGTTTCCATAGGCTTCTCCCATGTAATTCACCTCCCCTATGGTGGCTTGATCAGGATCATAAGCTTCTTCTTCAAGAGAAGCTTCTTGATTACTGCCAGCTGCAGTTTGCATCCCAGTGAGATGTTGAGAGATCATGTTGACCTGTTGGGTCAAGATCTTATTCTGAGCCAAGATGGCATTCAGGGTCTCAACTTCCTGAACTTCTTTCTTTTGAGAGGCTCCATGATTTACAGGATTCCTCTCAGAGGTGTACATAAACTGGTTGTTAGCAACCATCTCAATAAGCTCTCTAGCTTCTATAGGCATTTTCTTCAAGTGGAGAGATCCACCTGAAGAGCTATCCAAGAAGATCTTGGATATCTCAAACAACCCATCATAGAACACTCCTATGAGGGACCACTCTGAGAGCATATCAGGAGGACATCTCCTGATCAGTTGCTTGTATCTTTTCCAGGCTTCATAGAGGGATTCACCTTCTCTTTGGCTGAAGGTTTGAACTCCCACTCTAATCTTGCTCATCCTTTAAGGAGGAAAGAACTTAGCAAGAAAAGCATTTACAAGCTTTTTCCAAGAGTCAATACTCTCTCTTGGTTGGGCATCCAACCAAAACTTAGCTCTGTCATCTAAAGCAAAGGGGAAAAGCATCAGCTTGTATACTTTTGGATTAACTCCATTAGTCTTTACAGTATCATGAGGTCTTTCTTTAGGTTGTAATGGGGTTAGGGTTAAGGTAGGGTTATATATTTGGCTAAGTCGGCTAAAATTTGAATCCCTTGATTAACTTGAGCTTCCCACCTAACCTATATAATATCCTATACAATTATGTACTAACCTAACTACCCGTTCCTCACTTTTTCACATACCCATGCATTTACTTTTGATCATTACACATATGCATTGATTTGTCTCTAAGTCTTGCGTTGGGACATTTTGTCCCCTTTTATTGCTTCTCTTTTATTATTTTTTTTTTCTTTTTTTCTTTTCATTTTTTCTATATATATATATATATATATATATATATATATTTCTCTTTTCTTTTATGTATATTTTTTTCTTCTTCTTCTTCTGTTTTTCTCATATATTTTTTTTCAACTTTGCACAGGAACATCAATACATATGGTCTATACATTTAATCAACACATGAGTATGTATCCACTTCCCAATATTTTCAACAAAAACAACATGCTCTTATCTAAACCAATGCTTCCCCCTGTTTTCCCACACTTGAGTGGCACACACGTACTAGCCTAAGCTAATCAAGGATTCAAATAGGGACATTCATGGTTTTTCGCCTTTGGCTTGTGATGTGCTAAAATTAAGAATAAGCGGGTTAAGTGTAGGCTCAAAATTGGTTGCAAAGGTTGTTATAAGGTAAGGTCATTTGGGTAAGTAGCTAAGTGAATTAATGGCCTCAATCATGCACATGCATTCATACATATAACAATGGACATATAGAGTCAAACAAATTAAGGATCACAATCATAGAGAGAGAACAATGCACACAAGAAGGAAAGTAAGTGGTTATAAGATGTAACCACGCAATGAGGCTCAAAACTCACTTGCTTGTGTTCTTGGCTCAAAATCCATGTTCCAAATTACATTCTTCAAACAAGCTAAGCATCAAAAGATTTTCAAAATTGGTAGGGTTGCCCTAAAATTCTAGTTTTCTAGGAGAGATGTCATTACTCTAGCCAAGTGGATTTATTAAGAGATACTAATATGCAAAGGATGTCGAAAATGAAAAACCTAATATGTGATCTATTTTAGTTAACAAAAGAGATTCAAGAAATTTATTCGGGTGTTACCTATGAAGACCGGTCGGCCGACCGACCTCCCCACACTTAGAAGTTAGCACGATCCTCCGTGCCTTGAGTGAGACGCAGTGGTTGATCGGCTTTCGAGTGTCCATCCTCTTTGTCATGGTCACTCTCTTCATTATCGGTGCCGGTGGACGTGGAAATTTTCGGTTCTTCCATAGGTGGTACTAGGCAACTTAGAAGCTTCTTGATAAAGGTGTATCGGCGTTGTTTACGCCGCTCATAACGGTCAAGCATCTTGTGGAGGTCCTCTATGCGTTGCATGGATGACTTTGGTGGTGCGGATAAGGTGGAGGGGATGCTCATGGGGACGGCTAAGTTCGGCTCTTCGGTGTTGTTGCGGGAAAAACTTGTCTCTCAATAAATCTTCCTTCGGAAAGTGTACCGAAGTTGTCGTCAAGTAAAAACTCACAATAGAGTGAGGTCGAATCCCACATGGATTGATTGATCAAGCAACTTTAATTAGAAGAATGTTCTAGTTGAGCGAATCCAGAAATTGGGTTGAGAGTTGCAGAAAATAAAATGGCAGGAACGTAAATAACAGAAAAGTAAATGCTAGAATTAAAGGACTGGAAGTAAATGACTGAAAATAAATTGCAGAATTATAAATGGGAATGGGGGATTTGCTCATAAAAGTAAATCGCAGAAATTAAAGAGAATGGGTGAGATTAGAGACGGGGAGTTCATTGGGCTTAGGAGATGTTGCAATTCTCCAGATCAAGTTCATTTTCATCTCTTCCTCAATCAATGCACTCATTGATCTCCTTGGCAATCTTAAGTGATTGAATTGCAATTTCTTGCAATTCAATCTCTCAAATCTTGATCAATAGCCAATTCCTTGGTCAATTGCTCATGAGAAGAGATGAAGTATGGTCACTGATTATACCACATGCATTTCCCAAACCAAGTATTGAGAGGGTTACAGTCACATACCCATCCAAACCCAATTTGGTCCAGCATCAGAAAGCATTTCTAGCTTGATCTCTTCATTCCTCTTCCAAGGTTCAAAAGAGATCCAAGTTTGAATAGCTTCTCTTCCAATATAACTACTCAATTGGATGAAGATCGAAAGCTTTCAAGTAAAATCAAGAGGAAAGATAGAAGAAGGACAATGAAAATTAGTATTGATCCATCAAATTACAACATAGCTCCCTAACCCAATGAAAGGGGTTTAGTTGTTCATAGCTCTTGAAGATGAAAACAAAGATGGAGAATACATCATAAAACTAGAAATTGCAAAGAAAGTAAAATACAGAGAGTGGTTCTTCAGCCTCCAGAACTCCTTTACAATTCAAAGCTACTCCTATATATACTACTCTTCTCAGCTTCTAGTTCACTCTTCAAGTCTTGGGCCTTTGGATCTTGAGTTTGAAGCAGTTTCTTTCTTTATTTGGGCTTGGCTTTACTTGCAGAGAGAAAGTGCGGAGTGGGCAGAGACTTAAGCTCAGGGCATAAGGAGTGTTAATCATTTAGTGAAAGTCCAAGTTCGGGAACATTAGTGACACTTAGCATTGTCACTAACGTTCCAATGCACCCCTTTTGCCTCACGTTAAAACCCACGTTAACTAAGTTAACGTGGCTTTTAACGTTGCCTTGTCAACCTTCGAGAACGTTAGTGACACTCAACATTGTCACTAACGTTCCAGTGTGCCCCTTCTTGCTTCACGTTAAAGCTCACGTTAACTAGGTTAACGTGGCTTCTAACGTGGCCTTTGCCATCCTTCGAGAACGTTAGTGACATTCAACATTGTCACTAACATTCCAATGTGCCCCTAGGTCTCACGTTGGAGTCCACGTTAACTAGGTTAATGTGGCTTCTAACGTGGCCATCTTTTAGCCATCCCAACGTTAGTGACAATGTTGAGTGTCACTAACGTTGGCTCATCCTTCATTTCTCATCGTTAGCTTCCGCGTTAACCAAGTTAACGTGACTCTTGGGGGTTGTGTGGTTGCTTCAACGTTAGTGACAATGTTGAGTGTCACTAACGTTGTCGACAACTCTTCATCCTCCACGTTAGTTCCCACGTTAACCAAGTTAACGTGGGAGTTAACGTGGTACTTTGCACCATAGGCCAACGTTAGT
This sequence comes from Arachis hypogaea, assembly GCF_003086295.3. Taxonomy (NCBI): domain Eukaryota; kingdom Viridiplantae; phylum Streptophyta; class Magnoliopsida; order Fabales; family Fabaceae; genus Arachis; species Arachis hypogaea. The sequence continues at coordinate 63,317,503 of NC_092051.1, forward strand.
GACAATGTTGAGTGTCACTAACGTTGGCTTCTCTTCCCCCCTTTAACGTTAGAGGTCACGTTAACTAGGTTAACGTGGCTTCTAACGTGGCCACTTATGGGTGATTGCCAACGTTAGTGACAATGTTGAGTGTCACTAACGTTGGCTTAACTTCTCTTCTCCACGTTAGAGTTTACGTTAACTTGGTTAACGTGACTCTCTAACATGGGCATTGATGGCTTTTTTGAGAGTGTTATTGGCAATCACTTTTCTCATTAATCTTGCAAGTTACCTCCCCTTTTCTTGCTTCTTTTTGGTCCTGAAATCAAGCAACAAAGTGCATCAAAGCTCTAGTCCAAGTCATGAGTAATGCAACATAATATTTGTCACTAAACTTATGCAAAATCCTCATGAAATCATGTAAAATGCACAATGTATGCTTGAGTCAAGGCATAAGTGAATATTTACCCAAAACTAGCTTATTTCCTAAAGAAATGCATGAAACTAACCTAAAAACAGTAAAGAAAAGGTCAGTGAAACTGGCCAAGATGCCCTGGCATCAGGTGTCCGTCGGAGGGTAAAAATATCTCCCGTTCGGAACAACATCACCATCCATCGGGATCATGGCCCTCCGATCCCTAGTCTCTCGGGGAACACCGGCTACGGCAACTAGATCGATCACTAGAGCGGGAAAAGGTAGATTCCCCTTAGCGTGGATGCGGCCCATAGCTTGGTGAATGAGACGGGGAATATGCACCGGTCTCTCTGTGAGGACACACCAAACCAACAAGGCTAACTCGGCAGTGATAGATGAGCCATGGGTGCTTGGGAGCACATAGTGGGCTAGAATTTGGGCCTAAGCCTGAGCCTCTCTAGTGAAAAAACGTGCGGTGATGCCCTTGGGTCGGGGTCTCATCCTTCCTCGAATCCAGAATGATTCGGGTATAGCAATGACCTTGAGGATGGCATCCCAATCAAACTCATATTCGCACCGTGCTGACAAAATCTCTTGATATGCATCAATCCCTTCCGCTAATGGTCCGGTCTTAAGCACACATTGGATGGCCTCCTTTGTGACGGGAACTTGTCTTCGGTGCACAAATACCGATGCAAGAGAGGGGAAGTGGTAATTGGTGTAAAATTCTACCACCCAGGACAAGTTTGCTTCCCGTGGCTTTCTCAATAGGAACTCCCATTGCCGCCGTTCGATGCGGGGCATGATGAGTGGAATGACATGAGCCAGAGAGGCTAGTAGAGGCTCCGCATGATAGTTCCTTGGTTTGATCAAGGGGAAGACAAGTTCACAATAGCGGTTGGGGAACTTGTTCGGAGCCCTTGCCGGATTGTCCTTTTCCAAAACATCAATGTTAGCAACACTCCTTGTCTTATTGGGGAGGAGCTTGACTCTAGATCCTTGTTGTGCTTTGCTAGTGGACCATGAGGGTGCCTTTTTGGGCGCCTTTCCATTATCTCTTTTGAGTACCATGCTAGAAAAGAGGGAAAGATGGTGAAATTAAGTCCAAAGAAGCACGAAGAAATGATAAGCATGCTAGTGACAAGGTATAAGAGAATAAGTGACTTAGATACATGACAGCTACAACATGTAACTAAGGCAATAACGAAGATCATGGTTAATCACTAGCATGTGATGTATGAGTGGTATATGCATGCAAACAAGAAGCATGAGAAGCACACACTCTTAACATCAATAACAAGAAGTGAGAATTAGGGGATGAGCATGTAGAAATGAAACAAGAAATGTAGTAAGCTCAATGCACATATGAACAAACAAGTGAATGAGAAAGAACATTAAGATAGAAAACACTAAGTCAAAGTGACTCCAAAAAGTCATGTGGGTCTTCCATCTAACACTTGGTGTGCATCCCTTTTTGTGACAAAATTGAGAGAAGGGTGACAATGTAACATCCCATAAAGCATCATCACTCATCGTAACATCCCACATATTGCAAAAAAAAAAAGAGCAAGTAAATCAAATGAACTCATCAATCCAAGAGGAATCTCTACTTGTAACACCCATAAGAAAATGAAAAGAAAGAGAGAAAGAAAATTCAATCAAACAACGAAAACATGAATGGAACTAGCTAAGAGGAAGAGTAAGGGAATGTAACTAAGGAAAGGAAGAAGGAATAAGAAAACCAAACAAAAATAGAAATGAGAAGTACCTTGAGAGGAAGAAGAGAGATGGGGTATGGAGGTGAGAGAAAAGGTAGTGAAGAGTAAGAGAAAGAAGGAGAGAAAGAGAGGTGTGGGAATGCCGAAGGTGGTGGTTGCCGCCGGTGGTGGCAGAGAATAGGTGGTAAATATGGTGGAAGAGGGTAGAAGTGAAGAAGAAGAATGGTGGGAAGAAGAAAGAAAGGAAATTGAAGGAGAAAGGCGCGCTCTAATGCAATTGGTTCGCGGAACTGACGCGCGCGCGCACGGTGCACGGATGCGCGAAGTGGCGAAATGTAGGTGCACGCGCGAGCAACAGGTGTGCATGCGCGTGCACATGAGTTGTGCCCTCAGCATAAGTTGGGCACAACTTTGGCTCAACTCTCCGGAAAAAGTGCCAGAAGATGAAATTTGATAATCGACGCGGACGCGCACAGTACGCTGGCGCGTCGATTTGCATTATGATTGAAGTGCGCGTGCGCGCCTGGTGCGCATACGTGTGAGTTGAGTTAGGCCAATAACATGAGATTGGCCCAACCTGGGCACAACTCTTGGGAAAAATAGCCCAAGATCGCAAATCGCGGTAATGGCGCGAACGCGGCTAGTACGCGTACACGTGCTTTTGCTCAAATGGCCATGGACGCGTACGCGCATAGTGCGCGCACGCGTGATGCTGGTTATGCCCAGAGCATAGAACTCGCCCAGATTTTGCACAACTCTCTGGAAAATTGCCCAGGAGCTGCAAAGACCTATGGACGCGTACGCGCATAGTGCGCGCGCGCGTCCCCCTCCCCCCCCCCCTTTTTGTTGAAAACATGAAGAATGCCTAATTAACATGAATTTAATAGCCAAATAAGCCAAAGAGGCCAAGAACACCCAAAATCAATGCAAAACCTAAAGAGGGGTGTTCTTCTACCACACAATCAATCCATTTGTTGAAAAATCAATGCAATTCTTCATGAACAAAATATCCAAGCTATTTACAATTAACTCTAATCAAATAAGAATATAGCTAAGCAATCGCAAAACAATAAAGAGTTTACGAACTATATACAAAAGGGTAAAAAGGATAGATCTCACCATGGTGGGGTGTCTCCCACCTAACACTTTTGTTTAATGTCTTTAAGTTGGACTTCCACTAGCTCATTGCTCTTTGCCAAGAGGTGCATCTTCCAAAAGGAATACCTCAATCTCTTTGTTGCTCTTCATTTGCACACCATGATATAACTTGAGACGGTGCCCATTGACCTTGAAGATATCCAAACTTGAGGGATGGCGTAAATGGTAAACCCATAGGGTTCCGCTTTCACTACTTGATACGGGCCTTCCCATTTCGACCTTAGTTTGCTGGGCAACAATCTCAATCTAGAGTTGTAAAGAAGGACTAGATCACCGGCTTTAAATTCCTTACTTCTTATGTTCCTATCATGAACGGCTTTCATTTTCTCCTTGTAAAGCCTAAAGTTTTCATAAGCTTCAAGCCTCAAACATTCCAACTCCACTAGTTGTAGCTTCCTCTCAACTCCGGCTCTACCCAAACTTGGATTGCATTCCTTGATGGCCCAATATGCTTTGTACTCTATCTTCACCGGTAAGTGGCAAGCTTTGCCATATACCAACCGAAAGGGACTCATGCCAATTGGCATTTTGTATGCCGTTCGGTAGGCCCATAATGTATCGGTGAGCTTAGCACTCCAATATTTCCTATTGTGTTTCACAATCCTTTCCAAGATGCGTTTAATTTTCTGATTGGAAACCTCGGCTTGGCCGTTTGTTTATGGGTGGTAGGCCGTGGCTACTTTATGCATGATGCTATATTTCTTCATGAGCCCTTCCATTCTTTTATTGCAAAAATGTGAACCTTGGTCGCTCATGATTGCCCGTGGCGACCCAAATCTACAAATGATATTGTTTCTTACAAAAGAAAGGACCACATTAGCATCATCCGTCTTGGTGGGTATCGCTTCCACCCATTTGGACACATAATCAACGGCAAGTAGAATGTAGAGAAAACCATTAGAATTTGGGAATGGCCCCATGAAGTTGATTCCCCACAAATCAAAAATCTCACAAAATAGCATGGTTTGTTGGGGGATTTCATCCTTCTTGGAGATATTACCAAATCTAATGCATTGAGAACAAGATTTACAAAAATGAGAAGAATTCGTGAAAAGAGTTAGCCACCAAAAGCCACAATCTAGGATTTTCCTTACCGTTCTTTGAGGTCGAAAATAGCCTCCTCCTTCGGAAGAGTGGCAAGCTTCCAAGATTGAGTGGAATTCGGTTTGTGGAATGCACCTCCGAATTACTTGATCCGCCCTACATCTTTAAAGGTATGGGTCATCCCACACATAGTATTTAGATTCACTTTTTAGCTTATCCCTTTGATGTTTGGAGAGATTAGGAGGGAAGGAGCGAGATACTAAGTAATTGGCGATTGGTGCATACCAAGGAATGGTTTCTGAGATTGCATGCAAGCCCTCAAAGGGAAAAGAATCATTAATAGGAGTGTTATCGCCTTTTGTGTGTTCAAGGCGACTTAAGTGGTCTGCCACTAGCTTTTGCGTACTACTCCTATCCTTGATTTCCAAGTCAAATTCTTGCAACAATAAAACCCATCTAATCAATCTCGGTTTAGATTCCTTCTTAGCCAATAAATACTTTAATGCCGCATGATCCAAGTACACTACCATCTTTGAACCAAGTAGATATGCTCGAAACTTATCCAAGGCAAAGACAATGGTCAAAAGTTCTTTTTCGGTGGTAGTGTAGTTAGATTGGGCTCCATCTAGTGTTTTTGATGCATAGGCTATGACATATGGGTTCTTACCCTCGCGTTGTGCTAACGCGGCTCCCATGGAAAAATTTGAGGCGTCACACATTATTTCGAATGGCCGACTCCAATTCGGCCCTCGCATAATGGGAGCCTGGGTCAATGCTACCTTGAGCTTGTCAAAAGCCTCCATGCATTCCTTACTTAAATCGAACTCAATGTCCTTTTGCAATAACCTTGATAGAGGCAATGCTACCTTACTAAAGTCCTTTATGAATCTTCGATAAAATCCTGCATGTCCAAGGAAAGAGCGGACTTTCCTCTCGGAAGAGGGGTAAGACAAGCTAGATATAACATTAATCTTTGCCGGATCTACGGAAATACCGTCTTTGGAAACAATGTGTCCTAAAACAATCCCTTGCTTGACTATGAAATGACACTTCTCAAAATTCAAGACAAGGTTGGTTTTAGTACATCTTTCCAAAACTTTTTCAAGGCTATCCAAGCAATGATCAAAAGAATCACCATATACCGTGAAGTCATCCATGAATACCACCATGCATTGCTTTAGAAGATCCGCAAATATGCTCATCATGCACCTTTGGAAAGTTGCTGGTGCATTGCATAAGCCGAATGGCATACGCTTGTAGGCATAAGTTCCAAAAGGGCAAGTAAATGTTGTTTTCTCTTGGTCCTCTAGAGCAATGTGTATTTGGAAGTATCCCAAATTGCCATCTAGAAAGCAATAATGGGATTTACCGGATAATCGATCGAGCATTTGATCGATAAACGGAAGTGGAAAGTGATCTTTTCTAGTGGCCGAGTTCAACCTTCGGTAGTCTATACATACTCGCCAAGAGTTTTGCACCCGTGTTGCTATGAGCTCCCCGCTTTCATTTTTGATTGTGGTTACTCCGGACTTCTTTGAACGGGACTCACCCATTCACTATTCGAAATAGGGTAGATGATGTCCGCCTCGAGTAACCGTGTCACCTCTTTCTTGACAACCTCCAAAATGGTAGGATTCAATCGCCTTTGAGGTTGTCTCATGGGTCTAGCTTCTTCTTCCAAAAAGATCCGGTGCTCATACAATTGGGGACTTATCCCCACTAGATCCGCCAAGCTCCACCCTATTGCCCTTTTGTTCTTCCTCAAAACACATAGTAACTTTTCTTCTTATTTAGGATTTAGTTCCCTTGCTATGATCACCGAGAACCTGTGGGCTTCATCAAGGTATGAGTACTTTAGGTGGGGCGGTAGTGGCTTCAATTCTAGCTTTTGCTCTTGGCTTGTCACTTAAACTTCTACACTTGGATCTTCACTATCTTCTTCAACCATATGTTTTTCCTCTAGCTTTACACAATACACTTCGGCCACAATGTTGTCAATTAGATCACACCGGAATATGGAATGGTTCTCTGGTGGGTGCCTCATTGCTTCTTCTAGGTTAAAACTTACAACTCTCCCATCTATCTCAAATGAGTAGTTCCCAAATGGGCATCTAACTTTAATCTAGAAGTCCTCAAAAATGGTCTCCCAAGTAGGATAGATGATGCCCTTTCGGATTCACTTGGTGGCATCTCAATGATATGGAAATCAATTGGAAATATCAAGCCCTTTATGTTGACCAACACATCTTCCGCAATACCCGTCATGATTATTATGCTCTTGTCCGCCAAGACAAACCTAGCTGCCGATCGCTTCAACGGTGGGAGCTTCAATAGATGATAAATGGAAAGAGGCATAATGCTAACGCATGCACCAAGGTCACACATACAATCAATGAATTGGACTCCATCAATGACACAAGTGATTAAGCAAGGACCCGGATCAACATACTTCTCTGGAATGGCCCCCATTAAAGCCGAAATGGAACTCCCCAATGGAATGGTTTCCAACTCATGAATTCTATCTTTGTTCATACACAAATCTTTAAGAAATTTCGTATATTTAGGCACTTGATGTATAGCATCAAAGAGGGGGGATAGTTACCTCCACTTTCTTGAACATTTCCACCATTTTTGGGTCAAGTTCTACACGCTTCTTAGCCTTTCTTGCCAACGTAGGAAATGGGATTGGTTGAGCCACTTCCTCTAAGACTTGCTCCTTTCTAGGGACTTCATTCCTTGGTTGAGGGTCTTCATCTTCAACTATCACATGTGATTCCTCCTCCTCTTCTATCTCTTCTATCTCAACTCCATCTTCCTCTTAAGTAATTATCATTGGGCTAGGTGCCTTTAAGTCCCTCTCTTTCAATTGAGTCCCAGACCTCAAGATTACGGCGTTGATGCCACCCTCGGGGTTGGGTAGAGGTTGAGAAGGTATGGCACTAGGATTTGAGGCTTGAGGAGTGGAAGTAGAAGGTGGCTCCGTGCGAGCAATGAGAGCTTGGAGGGTGGAAGTAAGACCATTGAGACTTGAGTTGAGTGTGTTTTGGAGTTCTTTTTTTCCTTGGAGTATGGACCGGAGTGTGTCATCTTGATTTGGAGATGTGGAAGGGTATGTGATTTGTGGTGCTTGGGGTTGGTTGGGTTGAGGTAGTTGTCTATGAGGTGGTATGTAGGTTTGGTAGTTCCTTCCTTGGTTCGGAGGGTTTTGTGAGTATTGGTTTTGTGGAGCGTTGTTGTTCCATCTTTGGTTGCCTCCATTGTCCCTACCCCCTTGTTGATAATTGTCCCGCCAACCTTGATTAGAGTTGTTACTCCCTTGGTTATAATTGCCTCCATGTTGGGGGTACCCTTGGTTGTAGTTGCTCCCTTGTGAATGGTATCCTTGATTAGCACGTTCATAGTAGGAGCGATCATAAAAATTGTGGGTAGCCGCTAGAGTGTTATCTTCTTGGAGACTTGGACACTCATCCGTGTAGTGGTTGTTGTTGGGATGGAGGTTGTTGTTGATTTACTTGGAGTTGCTTTAGAAGGCTTGTCATCTCATACAAGGTCTTAGTAAGGGTAGCGATCTCACCACTTGAAGAGACTTCATTCACGGCCTTTAGGCGGTTGACTATCCGTCTAGCATGTTGAGTGGATTCGGTCAAGTCGGTAATGATTTGTCATGCCTCCTCTGCCATTCTATACTTAGACAAAGAATCGTTGCTTGAGGCATCCAATAGACTCTTATCTTGCTCTCTCATGCCTTGGCACACATAGCCAAGCAATACTTGAGTGTCGAGCATATGGTTCAGATATAAGTCAAGAAGTTTGCGGAACCGCTCCCAATATTCATATAAAGTTTCCATCTCGCCTTGTACAATGCATGAGATCTCCTTCCTTAGCTTGTCCATCATTTCTCTAGGCATGAATTTATCAAGGAATCCTCTTTTAAGCAAGTTCTAATCGGACACAACATTGCTAGGTAAGGTATAGAACCACTCCTTGGCTTTTCTCTCAAGAGAGAAAGGGAAGGTAAACAACCATATAGCCACTTCATCGGACCCTTCCCGCTTAGTAGTCGAGCATACACCATGAAAATCCTTGAGGTGTCTAATTGGATCTTGTGCGGGAAGTCCATGGAACTTTGGTAAGAGATTGATGAGAGCGGTCTTCAGTTCAAAGTTTACATTCAAGTTAGGATAAAGCACATGAAGAGGTTGGAGAACAAAATCCGGTGCACTCGCTTCCTTGAGAGTAACTCTCCTTGGAGCGGCCATGTTGTCAAAACCTAGATCAAAAGAGGAACTATTAGTAGTATCAATGGAAGAGTAATTAGTGCCTTCGTTGGATGACGATGATGTGGTTGGTGAATTGGTAAGAACCTTTTCACCTTCCTCAAAGGCTAACCGCCTCCGAGCTTGCCTAATATGAAGCAAAGTTCTTTCAATTTCCGAATTAAATGGTGCTAAGCTCGGATTTGATAGTGAACGAGTCATGCAATGAAGGGGAAAAGAAGTTCATGACATTAATTGGTGTCTAAGAAAAATCTAGTCCTATGTAACAATCAAACAAGCAATCAATCAAGAGAGAAATGCAAATATTCACATATTAACGTATTCACACTAACCAATAGAATGGGTCACATAAGCAATTTCCCAGCAACGGCGCCATTTTGATGAACGGGAATATTCTTATGCCGGTTAGAAACTAGCAATGATTCCGAGCGTGAGTATAGTCTAACCAACACACAAATACCGCATCAAACAATTCTAAAATCTATGACCGAGAGTATTGATCCCGGGTCGTTCTCCCTAGGAATTGCCTTAGAATGTGCATCATTGATTAGGAAAGCTTTTATGGTTTTGAGAGTTGGTGCAAGAATTCAAGCTAACAAAAGCAAACAACAATTAATTGAGATAAAAGCCTTGGCTAAGGGTAAGCATTGGAAGTTCCATCATTATAGTTTTCTTCAATTATGATAAGAATTGATTATTGCTTCACTTAGTTAACCCCCTAACAATGGAGGAAAGTCAAGTGAGAGTAACTAACTTGAGTCACAAGTCCTAGTCTCACCCTAAGGAAGTCTAGCTTTAGTGCACTCCAAGTCAATTAGCAATTCTCAATTCATAATCTACAATTGAAATCTACTATTTAAGTTTCTCCAATAACTCAACCACTAAGCCAAGTAAGAAAAATCTACTCCATAGCTAGGGTTGTCATTATCACAAATAATTGGTAGACAATCATAGAAGACATGATGTAATTGAGAGAAGAGAATTGAATTAAAGCTATCTAATCCAAACAATCATCAATAATCAAGCAATTGAATGAAATTACACAATTCATTAATCCAAAATCAAGGTAACAAAGTCAAACAAGTCTAGAGCTAAGAGATTGAATCAAAAGAACATCAATTAAGAGTATAGGAAGAGTAGATCTATGAATTAGCAATGGATCTCACCAAGAAATCCAAGGAGAATTGCAATGGAAGAAGTGAAATTCTAGAGAAAAGTTGGAGTTTCTCTCTCTAGAAATAAAATGTAACTAACTCTCTAAAATATCTAGAATTATGACTAATTGTCCTAACACTCCTAATCTTTGGTCTTCTTAAGCTTTTCCCTCCAAAATCTACTCCAAAACAGGGCCTGGGGACTCCCTGAAATCGTTGGGCATGTGTTCCTTTTAAAAAATCATGTGCGCACATCGACGCGTAAACGCACTGTACGCGTACGCGTCCCTGGGGTCTTTTAAGATCTGTGCGCAGGCGTAAGGTACGCACGAGCGTCAGAGGGAATATTGCCCAGCCGTATAAGCACGCCGGATCCTCGCTCGGCTCCACTGCGCTGGCTCTAGATGCACGCATTCACGCGTACGCGCAAGGTGCGCGTGCGCGTGCATGTCCAAACTTCAAATCTTCAATTTATTCCATGCTCCCTCCATCCATGCATGCTTCCTTCACTCCTCTTAGCCATTTTTGCCCTATAACTTCTGAAACCACTTAATAAACGGATCAAGGCATCGAATGGTAATAGAGGGGGATTACAATATATCAATTTTGATGCAAAAGAAGCATATTTTCATCTGAGTTAAAATGGGAAAGGAACACAAAATCATGCAGTTTTATATGAATAAGTGTGGAAGATCATAGATAAAACCCTTAGATTCTATAGATGATAAACCCCAAAAACGGGGTTTATCAGTAAGCAGTGGAGGTTCTTCCTCCAAAGGCTTTGTACCAAATAGTTTGGCATTTAGCTTCATAAGGGCTCCTAGGTATCGATCAACTTGCTCTTCCCTAGTGTTTTCATCCTCACTTGAGGATGAGTAGTCACCAAAACTTATGTACTATAGAAGTGCATTCAAAGGAACCTCAATTGTCTTTATGGTTTCCTTTGGTTCTGGGCTAGTGGGCATTGAATGACCAGTGAAGGCTTCTTCACTAGCGTTCAATGCCTTCCCATTCTCTTCCAATTCGGCCTCAACCTCTATGGTTATGGCCTTGCACTCTGCTCTAGGATTAACCTCAGTATTATTGGGGAGAGTGTCAGGAGGGATCTCAGGGATCCTCTTGCTCAGTTGACCAATCTGTACCTCCAACTTTCTAGTGGAGGACCTTGTTCCATTAATGAAACTATGGGTGGTCTTAGTGAGCCTGGAAACTAGAATGGCTAAGTCAGTGAGACTGTGCTTAGAGGTCTCCATATTCCCTTGAGAAGATGGGAATGGTGGTCTGTTATTGAACCTATTCTGGTTCCTACCACCTTGGTTGAAACCTTGCTAAGGTTTCTGTTGGTCCTTCCATGAGGGGTTAGGATGAATCCTCCATAAAGGGTTGTAGGGGTTTCCATAGGCTTCTCCCATGTAATTCACCTCCTCTATGGTGGGTTGATCAGGATCATAAGCTTCTTCTTCAAGAGAAGCTTCTTGATTCCTGCCAGCTGCAGTTTGCATCCCAGTGAGATGTTGAGAGATCATGTTGACTTGTTGGGTCAAGATCTTATTCTGAGTCAAGATGGCATTCAGGGTCTCAACTTCCTGAACTTCTTTCTTTTGAGAGGCTCCATGATTTACAAGATTCCTCTCAGAGGTGTACATGAACTGGTTGTTAGCAACCATCTCATTGAGCTCTCTAGCTTCTGTAGGCATTTTCTTCAAGTGGGGAGATCCATCTGAAAAGCTATCAAAGGAGATCTTGGATATCTCAAACAACCCATCATAGAACACTCCTATGAGGGACCACTCTGAGAGCATATCAGGAGGACATCTCCTGATCAGCTGCTTGTATCCTTTCCAAGCTTCATAGAGGGATTCACCTTCTCTTTGGTTGAAGGTTTGAACTCCCACTCTAATCTTGCTCATCCTTTAAGGAGGAAAGAACTTAGCAAGAAAAGCATTTACAAGCTTTTCCCAAGAGTCAATACTCTCTCTTGGTTGGGCATCTAACCAAAACTTAGCTCTGTCTTCTAAAGCAAAGGGGAAAAGTATCAGCTTGTATAATTTTGGATTAACTCCATTAGTCTCTACAGTATCACAGATCTGTAAAAATTTTGCTAAGAACTGATGTGGATCTTCCAATGGAAGTCCATGAAATTTGCAGTTTTGCTGCAGAAGAGAGACTAACTGAGGTTTAAGCTCAAATTGTTAGCTCCAATGGCAGGTACAACAATGCTTCTACCATAAAAGTCAGAGGTAGGCATGGTGAAGTCACCAAGGACCTTTCTGGTATCCTCTTGTGGTTCGGCCATGTCCTCCAATTCTTGTTCAAAACTTTCTGAAAAGTCTCTTCCGGAGTGTTTTGCTTTAGCTTGTTGTAAACACCTACTTAGAGTCTTTTCAGGTTCAGGATCAGGAGTCAAGAGGGGTTCTTTATCCTTTTTCCTGGACATAAACAAGAAGAAAAAAAAAGATGGAAATGAAGAAAGTTCTTTATGCCACTTAGCAAGAAACTCCTCCTTAAAGTCAGAAGTAGAGAACGAAAAAGATAATAAAAATTAAAAATAAAAGTAAATGAAATAAGTAGAGTCTAAATACCTTAGATATAGTAAATTAGAGTAAATAAGAGAAGATAAAAGTTGACAAGATGGAAAAGAAATCACAAGAGAGCTTTTTGTGCCAATTTCCAAGCAGCTCTAAGTGAGATATGAAGAAGATAGAGAATGCATGTAAAGAAGTTGAGCTAAAGCTATTAGAGTTGAGTGAAAAGAGATGAGGAGAGAAGAGGTATAAATAGAAAAAGAAAATTAAAATATTTTTATTTTTATTTATTTATTTAATTAATTTTTGAAAATAATTTATTTAATTTAAGAAGAAATTAAAATTTAATTGTTAAATTTTCGAAAATAGAAGAGAGAGAGAGAGGATTAATTTTTGAAAATAGAGAGAAAAGAAAGTTAGTTAGGTAGTTTTGAAAAAGAAGAGAGAGAGAGAAGAAGATAAATATTTTTTGAAAATTAAGGAAGAGAAGAGTTAGTTAGGAGGTTTTGAAAAAAAGAAGAGAGAGAAGAAGAGAAGTGGTTTTTTTTTTGAAAATTAAGAATAGAAAAGTTAGTTAGGAGATTTTGAAAAATATGAGTGAGAATATAAGATATTAAGAAAAGATAAAAATAAAAATAAAAGGTAGAAATCAAAAGATATGATAAGAGAATATTTAAATTTAAAATAAGATAAAAGGTAAGATAAGAAAAGATTTTGAAATCAAAATTTGAAATTAGAAAAAGATAATATATGATTTTAAAAAGATTTGAAATTGATTTTAAAAAGATAAGATTTTGAAATTTGATTCTTGAAAAAGATATGATTTAAAATTATGAATTTCGAAAAAGATAAGATAAGAAACAAAAAGATAAGATTAGAAAATTGATTTTGAAAAAGATTTAATTTTTTTAAAAATTTTAAATTTGAAAAAGATAAGATGAGATTTTTGAATTTTGAAAAAGATATGATATGATTTTGAAAATGATAAGATTTTTTTTTTGAAAAAGATATGATTTTTATTTTTGAAAAATTTGATTTTTGAAAACTTGACAACTAAGATAAGATAAGATAAAATTTTAAAAATTGAAATCTGAATTTTATGATTAATTTTCGAAAAATTATGTTAAAAATTAGTTAGAAAAGATATTTTTTTATATTTTTGAATTTATTGATGAAAGAGAAAAACACAAAAAAGACACAAGACTAAAAATTTTTAGATCTAGAGCCCCTAATTTTCAAAAATTTTGGTGGGAAACACTAAGGGACACCAAACTTAAAAATTTTAAGATCAAGACATATACAAGACTCAAGAACACTTTGAAGATGAACAAGAACACGAAGAACAAAATTTAAAGACTCAAAGAACTCAAGAACACAAAAAAGAACACTAAATTTAAAATTTTTAGAAAACCAAAAGTAAATTTTCGAAAATTGCAAGAAAAATAAAAAGAAAACAACAAACTTAAAGACTTGGCACAAGATTAAACAAAGAAAAATTATTTTTGAAAAAAATTTTTAGAAAGAAAGAATCAAAGGAACATAAATTACCAAGAACATGAACACAACGCTTTGACCAATTGAGCTACAAATTTAACAATAATTTTGAAAAACCTTTTTGAAATTTTCAAAAATTAAAGAAGAAAAATTAAAATTAAAAGATTCAAAGACTCAAACCAGGAACATAGACACATTCAAAAAATGCATGGACAAAAAATTTTAGAATTTTTTGAAAAAATAGAGGAAGAAGAAATCAAAAATTAAAGACTCAAATAAAAATAAAAATTACTTGAAATAATGAGAAAGACAATCTGGCAGTTTGTCCAAAGTCAACAATCCCCGGCAACGATACCAAAAACTTGGTGCGCATGTATGCAAAACCCAAACTATTTCATACAACAGCAGCAGTACCAGCAAGTGCACTAGGTCGTCCAAGTAATACCTGAGCGAGTCAGGGTCGATCCCACGAGGATTGTGGCTTGAAGCAAGCTTATGGTTGTCTTACAGGTCTTAGTCAAGCGAAATCAGAAGGAGTTGGATAGAGGAAACTATTCATAATTTGTATTTGTAAAACCAAGTGTTTTCGAGAATGGAATAGAGTTGAGGATTGGAGTTCCTTTGTCTTTCTGAAGTAACTCTGGTACTATCATCTTCTTTGCTTGTGAATGATCTTCTTCTATGGCAGGCTGTAAGTGATCATCAAAGCCACGCCAATGGTCCTTGATCTTCTCTACTACAGAATGAACGCTAGGGCCCTTGGTATTCAATCCAATGGAGAATGAAGCGCATAGCAATCCATTCTCTTGGCGATCCTACTCAAAACTCCGCAGATAAGGTAGAATCTTTCGAATCAGAGAACACTACTTCTTGGATCTAGCCTATACCACGGAGACCTTAATCTCCCCATAGACCGGCTGAACTGATGTCTCAAGAAGTCCCCAACGAAATCGTGTATTAACTGTCTGAGAGATGCAAATCCATAGCTGTTGGCTCGTACTTTCCAGCCAAGTATTCACACGAACCCAAGTAGATGCAGGTGTTTGTCAGGAACATTCGTCTTAATGTGATGAACAGAGCCAATTTGTTAGATCGTCCTGTTCATCATGATGAAGATCGAAATATACATCTTGGAGATAGATAAGACACAGATTGAAGAAGAAGAAAGAGTACTTTAATTAATTCATAGGACTCAACAGGGCTCCTCCTCTCAATCTAGGAGGTTTAGAAACTCATACTGAAAATAAAAACACTAGTGAGTGAGAAGATTTGTGTTGATCTAGAATTTCTCAAAATAAGATCACTTCGTTGCAAGCATATCTAAATCAACAACTAAATCTCAACATCAAAGTTTAGATATTCAAATACACAACATAAACCGACATCAAGAGTAATTCAACCTCGGGTCGTTCTCCCTAGGAATGCAATCGGAGTGTTACGCTTTCGGTTGTTAAAAACAAAGGGTTTTGTGCAATCCAAGATATGAAAGAGTAAAAGAACTAAGCAATAAAAGAACAAAGAGATGATCAAAATTGAAAGTAATGCAAGCAACAAGGAACAAGATCAAAACTTGTGAAAATGCTATAAATGCATGAAAAGCCTTGACTTGGGAATGAGGATCCGAGGAATCCTATCATCAACATAACCACAACTATGATAATTATGATGAGTCATTCTCTCCTAGTTAACCCCTAAATCGAGGAGTAAGTCAAGCAAACATAATTGACCTTAATCTATAAGTCCTAGCTAACTTACCAAACTAGTTGATAAAAAGCTAGCGTCAATGGAAACAAGAGTCAACTAACTACCCAAGAATTACCACTAAGTGTCGGACATTATGACTCTAGTATCTTAGGAACTCAAACTTCAAGCCAAGGTGTGAAAATCTACTCAAAATCTAAAGTTGGCATTTTCACAAACACATTATGTGCATGAAAGTAAAACATGGAAAATTGTAAAGTAAAATGGAAAACTACAACCAACTATCAACAAAACCAAACATAAGCAAGCAATCAAACATAAAGGAAACATGAGACATAAAATTCATTGATCAAAACTTCAAGAAACACAAAATTGTAAATATGAACAAGGTAGCTTGAACCAAAGAAAATGAAAGTAAAAGTGCTATAATTGAAGAGGAAATTGAGAGTACTTACAATTAAAGATGATCAAAATCCAAAATTAAGCTTGCGTCATCTAAACTTGGGCAAAGTATGGACTATTATATATTGCAGGAAAGCCCTGGATGTATACTTTCCAAAGAAATTAGAAGCGCGCCATTTCGAGTTCTGTAGCTCCAGAAAATCCACTTTGAGTGCAGGGAGGTCAGAATCCAACAACATCAGCAGTCCTTCTTCAACCTCTGAATCTGATTTTTGCTCAAGTTCCTCAATTTCAGCTAGAAAATACTTGAAATCACAGAAAAACACACAAACTCATAGTAAAGTCCAGAAATGTGAATTTAACATAAAATCTATTAAAAACATCCCTAAAAGTAACTAGATTCTACTAAAAATATACTAAAAACAATGCCAAAAAGCGTATAAATTATCCGCTCATCACAACACCAAACTTAAATTGTTGCTTGTCCCCAAGCAACTGAAAATCAAAATAGGATAAAAAGAATAGAATATACTATAAATTCCAAACTATCAATGAAACATAGCTCCAATCAGATGAGCGGGACTTGTAGCTTTTTGCCTCTTGAATAGTTTTGGCATCTTGCTTTATCCATTGAAGTTCAGAATGGTTGGCATCTATAGGAACTCAGAGTTCAGATAGTGTTATTGATTCTCCTAGTTCAGTATGATGATTCTTGAACACAGCTATTTTATGAGTCTTGGCCGTGGCCCTAAGCACTTTGTTTTCCAGTATTACCACCGGATACATAAATGCCACAGACACATAATTGGGTGAACCTTTTTAGATTGTGACTCAGCTTTGCTAAAGTCCCCAATTAGAGGTGTCCAGGGTTATTAAGCACACTCTTTTTTTGCTTTGGACATTGACTTTAACCGCTCAGTCTCAAGTTTTCACTTGACACCTTCACGCCACAAGCACATGGTTAGGGATAGTTTGGTTTAGCCGCTTAGACCAGGATTTTATTCCTTTAGGCCCTCCTATCCACTGATGCTCAAAGCCTTGGGATCCTTTTATTTGCCCTTTTCTTTTGGTTTTAAGGGTTATTGGCTTTTTGCTCTTGCCTCTTGGTTTTAAGAGGTTTGGCTTTTTCTGCTTGCTTTTTCTTTCTATATTTTTTTTTCGCCTATTTTTTTCTTTTTTTTCTGCAAGTTTTGTTCTTTGCTGCTTTTTCTTGCTTCAAGAATCATTTTTATGATTTTTCAGATTATCAAATAACATGTCTCCTTGTCATCATTCTTTCAAGAGCCAACATATTTAACATTCTTAAACAACAACTTCAAAAGATATATGCACTGTTCAAGCATACATTCAGAAAACAAGAAGCATTGTCACCACATCAAAATAATTAAGCTAAGTTCAAGGATAAATTCGAAACTCATGTACTTCTTGTTCTTTTGAATTAAAACATTCTTTTCATTTAAGAGAGGTGATGGATTCATAGGACATTCATAACTTTAAGACATAGTTACTAACTACTAATGATCATGTAATGAAGATACAAACATAGATAAGCACATAACATAGAAAACGAAAAACAGAAGAAATAAGAACAAGGAATGAATCCACCTTAGTGATGGTGGCGTTTCCTTCTTGAGGAACAAATGATGTCCTTGAGCTCTTCTATGTCTCTTCCTTGCCTTTGTTGCTCCTCCTTCATTGCTTTTAGATCTTCTCTGATTTCATGAAGGATGATGGAGTGCTCTTGATGTTCCACCCTTAGTTGCTTCCAATAATTGTGTGGAAGAAAATGTACCCCCTGAGGTATCTCTTGATTTGCAGTCAAATGTTCTACCACTGAGCTATGGACCCTTGATGGAAGCTTTTGTCTTCCCTTTCCTCTTTCTAGAGGCGTCCCATTACTCACAGGATTCCTCTCAGAAGTGTACATGAACTGGTTATTAGCAACCATGTCAATGAGTTCTTGAGCTTCTGCAGGCGTTTTCTTTAGGTGAATGGATCCACCTGCAGAAGTATCCAATGACATCTTTGATAACTCAGATAAACCATCATAGAATATATCCAGGATGGTCCATTCTAAAAGCATGTCAGAAGGACACTTTTTGGTTAACTGTTTGTATCTTTCCCAAGCTTCATAGAGGGATTCACCTTCTTTCTGTCTGAAGGTTTGAACATCAGCTCTAAGCTTGCTCAGCTTTTGAGGAGGAAAGTACTTGGCTAAGAAATCCATGACCAGCTTATCCCAAGAGTTCAGGCTGTCTTTGGGTTGAGAATCCAACCATAATCTAGCTCTGTCTCTTACAGCAAAAGGGAAAAGCATGAGCCTGTAGACTTCAGGATCTACTCCATTAGTCTTAATAGTGTCACATATCTGCAAGAATTCAGTTAAGAACTGAAAAGGATCTTCAGATGGAAGTCCATGAAACTTGCAGTTCTGCTGCATCAAAGAAACTAATTGAGGTTTCAGCTCAAAGTTGTTTGCTCCAATGGCAGGAATGGAGATGCTTCTTCCATGTAAATTGGAATTAGGTGCAGTAAAGTCACCAAGCATTCTCCTTGCATTGTTGTTGGGTTCGGCTGCCATCTCCTTTACTTGTTTGAAATTTTCAATCAAGTTGTCTCTGGATTGTTGTAATTTAGCTTCTCTTAATTAACTCTTCAGAGTCCTTTCAGGTTCTGGATCAGCTTCAACAAGAATGTCTTTTTCTCTGTCCCTGCTCATAAGAAAGAGGAGAGAAAAAGAAAAGAAGAGGAATCCTCTATGTCACAGTAAAGAGGTTCCTTATTGTTAGTAGAAGAAAAGAAGAAGAGAAAAATCTGAACTCAGAAAGAGAGAGAGGGTTCGGATTTTTGGTGGGTGAGGGAGAGATGTTAGTAGATGAATAAATAAATAGAAGGAGATGAGAGAGAAGGAATTTTCGAAAATAATTTTTGAAAAAGAGTTAGTGATTTTTGAAAATAGTTTTTTCTTTTTTGGAAAAATGTTAGTAGTTTTTCGAAAATTTAGATTTAAAAATTAAAATAATAGTTAATTAAAAAGAAATTTTGAAAAAAAGGAAGGGATTTTCGAAAATGAGAGAGAGAGAGTTAGTTAGTTAGTTGAAACAAATTTTGAAAAAGATAAGAAGTTAGGAAGTTAGAACAGATATTTTGAAATCAAATTTTTGAAAAAGATAAGATGAGAAGATATTTTTGAAAAGATATGATAGAATTTAGTTTTTGAAAAAATATTTGATTTTTAAAATCACAATTAATGACTTGATTCATAAGAAATCACAAGATATGATTCTAGAACTCAAAGTTTGAATCTTTCTTAACAAGCAAGTAACAAACTTGAAATTTTTGAATCAAAACATTAATTGTTATTGTTACTTTCGAAAATTTGGTATAAAAATAAGAAAAATATTTTTGAAAAATATTTTTGGAATTTTCGAAAATAACTAAGAATTTTGAAAAAGATTTGATTTTTGAAAAAGATTTTGAAAAAGATAAGATTTTCAAATTGAAAATTTGATTTGACTCATGAGAAATAATTTGATTTAAAAATTTTTTAAAAAAGTCAATCCAAATTTTCAAATTTGATGAGAGAAAAAGGGAAAGATATTATTTTGATTTTTTTTTGAATTTTTATGATGAGAGAGAAAAACAAGTAAAATAATGCAATGCATGAAATTTTTAGATCAAAACAATGAATGTATGCAAGAATGCTATGAATGTCAAGATGAACACCAAGAACACCGTGAATATCGTGATGAACATCAAGAACATATTTTTGAAAAATTTTATATGCAAAGAAAACATGCAAGACACCAAACTTAGAAATCTTTCATGTTTAGACTCTATAAACGAAAGATGCACATGTAAAACAAGAAAAGACACAAAACAAGAAAACATCAAGATCAAACAAGAAGACTGACCAAGAACAACTTGAAGATCATGAAGAACACTATGAATGCATGAATTTTCGAAAAATGCAAGATGAATATGCAAGTGACACCAAACTTATGATATGACTCAAGACTCAAACAAGAAACACAAAAATATTTTTGATTTTTATGATTTTCTAAATTTTTTTTTTTGGTTTTTTTTTTTTTTTTGAAAATTATTTGAAAAACAAAGATAAGGATTTCAAAATCTTTAATATGAATTCCAGGAATCTTGTCATGTTAGTCTTAAAGCTCCAATCAAAGGGTCATGCATGGCTTAATAGCCAGCCAAGCTTTAATAAAAATATGAGTGTAATTCAGACATGACAAGCCTGACATACCCTATCCAGAAGGATTGGGCATGACTCCACTGAGGTGATTAGCCAATCCCAAAGCAGTTCGGGTATGGCTTTACAGCTAGATAGGCTTCAACATGCTTCATGAAACACTAGAATTTATTCTTAAAAATTTTTGAAGCCATAGAATAATTTATTTTTGAAAACATTATTTTTAGTAAAAATTTTTTTTTTCGAAAACAGGTGAGAAAATTTTGAAAGATTTTTGAAAAACTTTTGAAAAGAAAACAAAAAGAAAATTACCTAATCTGAGCAACAAGATGAACCGTCAGTTGTCCATACTCGAACAATCCCCGGCAACGGCGCCAAAAACTTGGTACGTGGAATCGTGATTACACTTTAATTATGTAAAATTCATTGCTCTTTCTTTCCCTGGAAATGGCACCAAAAACATGATGCCAAGACCATGGTTCACAACTCCGTGTAACTAACCAGCAAGTGCACTGGGTCGTCCAAGTAATACCTTATGTGAGTAAGGGTCGAATCCCACGGAGATTGTTGGTATGAAGCAAGCTATGGTCACCTTGTAAATCTCAGTCAGGCAGATATAAAATAGTTATGTGGTTTTCGAATATTAATTAATAAAATAGGGATAGAAATACTTATGTAAATCATTGGTGAGAATTTCAGATAAGCGAATAGAGATGCTTTCGTTCCTCTGAACCTCTGCTTTCCTGCTGTCTTCATCCAATCAGTCTTACTCCTTTCCATGGCTGGCTTTATGCAAGGGCATCACCGTTGTCAGTGGCTACATCCCCTCCTTTCAGTGAAAAATATGCTCACATGCTCTGTCACACCACGGCTAATCATCTGTCGGTTCTCGATCATGCTGGAATAGGATTGACCCTCCTTTTGCGTCTGTCACTAACGCCCAGCAATCGTGAGTTTGAAGCTCGTCACAGTCATTCAATCATTGAATCCTACTCGGAATACCACAGACAAGGTTTACACTTTCCGGATTCTCTTGAATGCCGCCATCATTCTAGCTTACACCACGAAGATTCTGGTTAAGAGATCTAAGAGATACTCATTCAATTCTAATGTAGAACGGAAGTGGTTGTCAGGCACGCGTTCATAGGGAATGATGATGATTGTCACATTCATCACATTCAAATTGAAGTGCGAATGAATATCTTAGAAGCGAAACAAGATGAATTGAATAGAAAACAGTAGTACTTTGCATTAATCTTTGAGGAACAGCAGAGCTCCACACCTTAATCTATGGAGTGTAGAAACTCTACCGTTTGAAAATACATAAGTGAAAGGTCCAGGCATGGCCGAATGGCCAGCCCCTCTGATCTAAGAACCAGGCGTCCAAAGATGTCTAATACAATAGCAAAAGATCCTATTTATAATAAACTAGTCACTAGGGTTTACAGAAATAAGTAATTGATGCATAAATCCACTTCCGGGGCCTACTTGGTGTGTACTTGGGCTGAGCTTTAACTTTCCACGTGCAGAGGCCATTTGTGGAGTTGAACGCCAGGTTTGGATCCATTTCTGGCGTTCAACTCTGGTTTTTGATCCATTTCTGGCGCTGAACTCCAGAGTTGGGCAGAGAGCTGGCGTTGAACGCCAGTTTGAGTCATCTAAACGTGGGCAAAGTATAGACTATTATATATTGCTGGAAAGCCCTGGATGTCTACTTTCCAAAGAAATTGGAAGCGCGCCATTTTGAGTTCTTTAGCTCCAGAAAATCCACTTTGAGTGCAGGGAGGTCAGAATCCAACAGCATCAGCAGTCCTTCTTCAACCTCTGAATCTGATTTTTGCTCAAGTTCCTCAATTTCAGCCAGAAAATACCTGAAATCACAGAAAAACACACAAACTCATAGTAAAGTCCAGAAATGTGAATTTAACATAAAATCTATTAAAAACATCCCTAAAAGTAACTAGATTCTACTAAAAATATACTAAAAACAATGCCAAAAAGTGTATAAATTATCCGCTCATCACGTGCCTGGCAGGATATAGTCGGCAATGATCTGTTGCCAGATCCTTGCCTCTGGAGTCAAATCGGTGCACGCGATGCTCAATCAAACCGCATTCTCCCCTCTACTGTACTCCCGTCTGGCCTTAGGGAAGCCAATCTTCTTCAGGACCACGTCCAATGAAAGCTTGCCGGATGTCAAGTCCTTCACTATCTGAGTGTAAGCATCCCTAGCCGGAGGAATATGCGGAATATCTAAGAGAGCCTCCAAAGCATGATCAGAGGTGCCCAATGTGATACCTCTTAGAAAAATAGTTGGGGTGTCCCTCTTTAGGAGATTTCCATAGAATTCTTTGACCTGGTGTTCATTGATTTCCACCGGGTCGAATTCCATGAATCTCCAATGGTAAAAATTTAGTCTATTTTGTATTAGATCCGCATATTTCTTCGGTGAGTTCAACTTCCTCTCATAGTGAAAGGCTCACTTTGCTAGTTTATTGTATTGCTCCTCGGCTGTTTCATTGATGAATGTGTCCGGTTGAGAACTCGGAGGCGCAGGAGAAGGACAAGCCAAAGGATTGGTTGTCTCCTTCCCTTTGCGAGTCATCCTGAAAAAGACAAAAAACAGAGTACAACTCAGGAGAACAGATAAAATTCACAAAACAAAGTAGGAATAATCAAATAGTTCAAGTAAGAGCCAAAAAGGTAAACAGACACTTAATTGAGGAAAATATTTTCACAACAAGTGATATGATTAAAAAGAAATGTATGTTTCCACAATCAAGCAACCTAAGTAACATGAATTAGAATGAACAACAATAAAGGGTCATACATGACTTAGGTGTACAATGCAAGTGAATTGACTTGAAAGAAATTGAGTGTTGCAATTGTGCCCTGGAAATTGGAAGAATTTGCAAAAATTGGCACAAAAGGCAATAATCAAAGCCATAGTGGAAGCATGCACATATTCACGTTGAGAAGATAAGAAATGATCACATATACATAACTTCTTGTCCAAAGCAATACTTGGTTGAAGAACAGATTGCATTGCTAAAAAACATAAAGGAACAAGTGGCTATGTATATGGTCATTGATGTAAAAAAAACACATGAAATCAATTCATTCGAAAAAAACAATGTATGTACTGCTGCAAATGGCACCAAACATATTTCACAATTTATAAGTTTAAGGCGAGTTCGGTGTTTGAGAAAAAAAAATGAGCAGTCAGTACATAATGCAGCAAATTAGCATACTATGCACTTGCAAATGCCTCAAACAAAATAATGTCAGCCTGGTATTCTACACAGTTACAGATTTTGAGCTCAGTTTGATATTCCAGCGTGAATAACACAGAGTGCAAAAATAGTTTCATTTTAGGTAACATCCAAAATCAACAGAGAATTACACAAGTAGAAATTAACAATGCAAAATGGGAAGGAAATTCAAAACCTATGCTGATCAGACACAGGAGTTGAATCAAAAATCCATTCAGGCATTAAATCAAGCATGTTATGTGTATTAGTGAAACAGCATTCTCAGTTCATACACAGCAACATTTATAGTTCAATGTAGCAGTTCTCCAACCCAGTAAAACCAAAAACAATCAACTAGCATCAACATTCAATCCAGAGGACCAGAAAGCAACAAACCTATAGCCTCCTATTTACTAAACAAAATTTAAAATGTAGCTAAAAAAAGGAAAAGGAAACAGAAACGGTAAAGAAACAGGTTACAAGAAAGAAAAGGGAACCTGTAATGCAGAAGGAAAAAGAAGAAGAAATGGACGGAGAATGAGGATTGCGGCAGATGTCGCGGCGGCGCAGAAGCTCACCGCCGCTGGTGGCTGGTCGTCGAACTAGTTGGCGCGACTAGGGCTGGCTGGCCCTAGAAAGGTGCAGGCAGAGATATGGGAACTAGAGAAGAAATGGAAAAGAAGGAGAAGAACGAGAGAGAATGGGAGGAGAGAGAGAGGGGGGACGACGGTGGTGTGGTCGCCGACGTTGATGCGTGGTGGATGGAAGTGGTGGTTGGTGTGGCTGTCAGGGTGATAGGGGTGGGGGGGTTGGGTTTCTTTCAGAGAAGAGAGAAGAAGAAGGGGTTTGAAATGAAGCTGAAGCGCGAAGGTGTCCCTCTTTTCAAATTAACGTTCGAAAAGTGACCTGTGCGAACGCACAAGGTCGTGTGCGGACGTACACAAGGACGGAGGAAGGGTATGTGTGCGCACAGCAGTGTGCGGGCGCTGCGGACAGAAAGGGTATTGTGTTCCCACACACAAAGAGGGTGTGTGCTGCGATCAGAGGGTTTGCCAAGGGCTGTGCGGGCGCACATAGCTATGCGCGCATAGGTGGCTTCGTTTTTTTTTTTCCGAAAAAAAAGGGTGGAGTGTGTGTACGCACGCAGGGTGTGCGGTCGCACAAAGATAAAAGAAGAGGCGTATACATGAGCAGAAGCCGTGCGCGTGCTGTGAACAGAGGGAGTATTTAGCTTTGTGCGTTCGCACAGCTGAGTGGGTACGCACAAGGACGGAAAAATATGGGGATTGTGCGCCCGCACGGGTCGGTGCGTACGCATAGGACTCTGTTCCTGCAACGAAAATTATGCCTCTAAGACATCAAATATGACATCCAAAATAGGTTTTCAAGTCCCAAAACACCATAAAACTCCAAAGAACGTTATTTCACTAAAATTAACTAACAACCATCAAAATAAAACTAATCAAAGAAGCAAAATAACCAATTATTCAACCATTAAAAATTAAAAGAGAGAAAGTTAGAAGGATATTACCATGGTGGGGTGTTTCCCACCTAGCACTTTGGTTTAAACTCCTAAAGTTGGACTTTTGAGGAGATTCTTGTTAGGGTGGCTTGTGCTTCCACTCCTCCTTGAATCTCCAACCAAGTTTGCTCATGATTTGACCTCCGGGGTCCCAAATGAATTGAATCAAACTCTTAAGAGACTTTAAGCTAGCAACCAGGATCCATAAGTGTTGATTCTTGAAATTAATACCCGGATCCCATACTTTAGTCTTTTGTTCATCTTCTTGTTGATCTTCATTGTTGCACTTAGATGAACATTGCCTCAAATCACCGTTAGAACACTTGTGCACTCCCCAGAATCCACTAAATTGACTCTTGAACCAAAATTGAGCTCCAAATGTTAAGTTGGCTCCTTTGATGAAATTTCCATTTCCTTGCCAATTAACATTTTTCTCTCCACTATCCACTACTCCAAGAAGGGTTTGAAGTTGACAATCCGTTTCCAAGATGGCATATTGATGTGGGCCTAGAAAGCTTGTTGGAGACATCTTCACCCACTCAATTTGCTCTTGCATAACTATCTTTACTTCTTGGTGAATAGAATCTTCCTCATCATCACTCAAGTCAAAGATTGGAGGTTATGTGAAGTCCACATCAACATCTCCTTCAAATTCAAACAATGGAGGCTTATGAAGGTTATTGAAGGGATCAACCAAGTTGGACAAAAAATCTTGAATGATGGAATCCTCTTGATCAATTCTCACTAACTCTTCATTTGTCTCCTCTTGTGCTTCATGTTGTGACTTGACATCTTCAAATTGATTTTGCAATTCTTCACTCACTCTACACTTTTCACTTGATTCCACACATTCATCCGCTAGAATTTCTTGGTTATGACATGAACGCAATAAAGCTAACCGGTCAAGAGTTTCCACTATTGTAGACATGACTTGCTCTTGCTTCTTCCGGAACTCTTGAATGAGCATGAAAAGTACTTCTTGTGTGGCTTGATCCATATGTGAAGATGAAGATTGAGTCGATGAAGGTTGACAATCAAATTCATGAGGGTAAGGGTTTTGGTTTTGTATGTAGTGAGGTGATGGTGTATAGAATTGGTAACTAGAAAAGTAAGTGTTGGGTTCCATTGAGGTGCATTGTGGTGATGGTGTGAAAAAGTCATAAAGAAAATATAAACAAAACCTACTAGCAAAAACAAACAAACAACCAAAAAGTTCTATTTACACTATTAACATATTCACAACAACCAAAAGATATAACACCGTTTGCATCCCCGGTAACGATGCAAAAAACTTGGTGAGTGAGAAGATTTGTGTTGATCTAGAATTTCTCAAAATAAGATCACTTTGTTGCAAGCATAGCTAAATCAACAACTAACTCTCAACTTCAAAGTTTAGATATTCAAATACAAAACATAAACCGAGATCAAGAGTAATTCAACCTCGGGTCATTCTCGCTAGGAATGCAATCAAAGTGTTACGCTTTCGGTTGTTAAAAACAAAGGGTTTTGTGCAATCAAAGATACGAAAAAGTAAAAGAACTAAGCAATAAAAGAACAAAGAGATGATCAAAATGGAAAGTAATGCAAGCAACAAGGTACAAGATCAAAACTTGTGAAAATGCTATAAATGCATGAAAAGCCTTGACTTGGGAATGAGGATCCGAGGAATCCTATCATCGTCATAACCACAACTATGATAATTATGATGAGTCAATGTCGCCTAGTTAAACCCTAACATCGAGGAGTAAGTCAAGCAAGCATAATTGACCTTAATCCATAAGTCCTAGCTAATTTACCAAACTAGTTGATAAAAAGGTAGCGTTAATGGAAACAAGAGTCAACTAACTACCCAAGAATTACCACTAAATGTCGGACATTATGACTCTAGTATCCTAGGAACTCAAACTTCAAGCCAAGGTGTGAAAATTTACTCGAAATCTAAAGTTAGTATTTTCACAAACACCTTGTGTGCATGAAAGTAAAACATAGAAACTTGTAAAGTAAAATGGAAAACTACAACCAACTATCAACAAAACCAAACATAAGCAAGCAATCAAACATAAAGGAAACATGAGACATAAAATTCATTGATCAAAACTTCAAGAAACACAAAATTGCAAATATGAACAAGGTAGCTTGAACAAAAGGAAATGAAAGTAAAAGTGCTATAATTGAAGAGGAAATTGAGAGTACTTACAATTAAAGATGATCAAAGTCCAAAATTAAGCTTGCTATAAAATGATACAATTGGAATGAAAATGAAACCCTAAGAGAGAATTCTACTATCTACATTACTCCTACTCCTATAGAAGCCTCCTATACTACTACTACCTAATGAAAACCTAATAATAACTAATGCCTTCATATATGTTGATATCCCCTTCATATAGCACTCCAAAATCAGCATCCAAGGCTTCCAAAATGGGCCAAGAGGCTTCAAAAAAATGCACAGCACGTGTTTCATTAATGCAACCACGTGCAGCGGCCTGTGCGCACGCACAGATGTGTGCGTATGCACACTTGGCTAAAAATTGACCTGTGCGTATGATAAATCCATATTTTATGATATATTTTGTGCTTAGTTTGAGTGATTTATTCAATCCTTCACCCACTTATTCATATTAATTGCATGGTTTTACTTTCCTTTCCTTAAGCAGAACACATATGACGCGGTCGAATGACTGACGCGACCGCGTGACAAGGAAAAACTCCGAATGACGCGATAGCGTGACCCACGCGGACGCGTGACAGAGGCCACGCACCAGAAATTGCAGAAAACATTCCCAGCGAATTCTGAAGCCCTTTTTGGCCCAAATCCAATTTCAGAAGGCATAGACCAGAGGTTATGAAGTGGGGGAATGCATCTGTTCAAAGAGAGACACCACTTCAGTTAGTTTTCATGATTTAGAT
This sequence comes from Arachis hypogaea, assembly GCF_003086295.3. Classification (NCBI taxonomy): domain Eukaryota; kingdom Viridiplantae; phylum Streptophyta; class Magnoliopsida; order Fabales; family Fabaceae; genus Arachis; species Arachis hypogaea. The sequence continues at coordinate 63,345,263 of NC_092051.1, forward strand.
TTAGTTTAGAGAGAGGTTCTCTCCTCTCTCTTCTCTCTTTAGGATTAGGATTTAGAATTAGGATTTTATTCGCTTTCCGGATTATCTCTTTATCAGGTTCAATATTCCCTTTTATTTACTTTTGCAATTTATATTATGAATTCTTCCATGTTATAGATTACTTTTTTGAATTAATGCTATTTGAGGTATTTCAGTTTAATATTACTTTCTCTTATTTACATTATTGTTATTCCCATTTGAAGACATTTTTATTCTAGTAGATTTACTTTTCTCCTTTTGGTCTTGGTTAAGAAATCCGTAACTCAGGAGTTATCAAACTCAAACATGAATGATAATTGTTATCTTTGTTAATTAAATTGAACTTTAATATTCCCAATCTTTTCTTAGGAAATAAATAGGATTCGAAGATCAAACCAATTAATCCCTTGACCTTCCTTTATCTTAGTAAAGGTTAACAACGTGGAATTAAGATTCAATTCTCATCATCATTGATAAGGATAGCTAGGATAGGACCTCTAATTTCTCATACCTTGCCAAAAGTTTATTTACAGTCATTAATTTATTTTACTTGCCATTTAAATTGCTTGTTCTTCATTTACTTTATTTGCTAATTAAACTATTCACTCCTCATTCTCAAAACCCCGATTTACAATCTCCATAACCAATAATAAGAACATACTTCCCTGCAGTTCCTTGAGAAGACGACCCGAGGTTTGAATACTTCGGTTATCAATTTATTTAGGGGTTTGTTACTTGTGACAACCAAAACTTTTGTACGAAGGGATTTCTGTTGGTTTAGAGACTATATCTACAACGCGACTATTTTTACGAAATTCTTTACTGGCAAAAATCCTAACGTCAAAATGGCACCGTTGCCGGGGAACTACAATCGTGTGCCTTATTATTGGTTATTGTAAATATTTTTCTTTTGCTTATTTATTTATCTTTATTTTTCCCCTCTTTATTTCTTTTTAGCTACTATGAATTCTCACCCCTGTCGCTTTGAGTTTGGTTCTAATGTTACTGAAAGGAATGGAAGTTATAACAGGAACATGCATCAAGGTCAGAGCAATCAAAGATGGATGGAGCCAAGAAGATCTGATCAACCCTTTAGGCAACAACACCCTCCAAGATATGATGGACAAAGACCATTCCACAATGCATACCAAGCTAATAGGCATGGTGGACAACCTTGTAATTACCAACAAGCCCCACCCTGTACTTATAGACCATCCTCTCAACACAACTTCGAACTACCACACTCACAAGCTCCTTTTCACCATTCACCACCGTATGATCCTCATTTAACCCAGTTCCAATCCAATCACTCCCAAACACCACCACTTCTCCCTGTACCATATCCAAATCTATCACCCCAAGAATCAGAGGTTCGCCTCAAGGAAATAGTAAATCGACTTCAAATAACCCTTCATCAACTGGAGCAAGTAGTAAGTCAATTATCTTCTAGACGTTCGAACATTCAAGGACCTCCCACAGCCCATGTGGACAATCTAACAAAGAGCGTAGTATGAAGGAGATACTAGAAACTCCAGTGGACAAGAAAGAGCATGGCTTCATACTGGAACAAGTAGAGGAAGCTATTATTATTGAAGAAGAAGAGTTGGTTGAAGACTTAGGAGACGCTGAACCTCCATGGGAATCCAAAGTTGTGGAGCATTCTGTCAAAGATGTTACAATTGATGCTAAGGAGGATTGTGCGCAATCCCCAGAGTAAGTCTTTCATGAAGCAAATTTCCTTGATGATGATAGTCACAAGTCAAGTTCTCCTAGTAATGAACTTGCATCCGTGATGCACGAAAAACTTGTCTCGCAACAAATCTCCTTCGGCAAGTGTACCGAATTGTCGTCAAGTAAAAACTCACAATAGAGTGAGGTCGAATCCCACAGAGATTAACGGATTAAGCAATCAATGGTTAATTGATTATCCTAGTTAGACGGTTCAGATTTGGATGATGAGCAGCAATGAAATGTAAATTGCATGAAAGTAAAGAAAGCGATAAAGTGCAGAAAAGTAAAATGGCAAGAAAAGTAAATGTAAGAACTAAAAAAATAAAATAAACATTGGGATCAAGAGATATTGCAATCCTCCGGATCAAGTTCATTCTCATCTCTTCCTCAATCAATGCATTCATTGATCTCCTTGGCAATCTTAATTGATCGAATTCCAATTTCTTGGAATTCAATCTCTCAAATCTTGATCAATAGCCAATTCCTTGGCCAATTGCTTATGAGAAGAGATGAAGTATGGTCACTGATTATACCACATGCATTTCCCAAATCAAGTGTTGGAAGGATTATAGTCACATATCCATCCACACCCAATTTGGTCCAGCATGAGAAAGCATTTCTAGCATGATCTCTTCATTCCTCTTCCAAGGTTCAGAAGAGATCCAAGTATGAATAGTTTCTTTTCCAAGATAACTACCCAATTGGATGAAGATCGAAAGCTTTCAAGTAAAATCAAGAGAAAAGAAAGAAGAAGAAGAATAAGAACTACAATTGATCCATTGAATCACAATAGAGCTCTCTAACCCAATGTAAAGAGTTAGTTGATCATTGCTCTACAAAAATAGAAAAGAAAGAAAGTTGCAGAAAAGTAAAGATGAAGATAAAAACCGAAAATAAAACTTCAAAATTCATAAATGAAAAGTACAAAGAAAAGAAAGAAAAGGAAAAGTGTGTGAGGGGAGGGAGTCCGAAGACCCCTCTCTAATCCCCATTCCAGGATTTCCAGAATCTCTCGAATGCTTTCAATGTAAAGACTAAGGCCTTTATATAGGCTCTCCTAAATTACAAAATGAAATTAAAAGCAAATTACAATTAAATGAAAATTCCTATTCTAGATGCTTCTTGTGGTCTTGATTGGTTGACAATTGTGTGTCTGAAGAAGAGGCACAGAAAATTCTATGGAATTGCCATGGCTCTGACTATGGAGGACACTTTGGAGGTGAGCGGACAGTCACTAAGGTACTCCAAAGTGGTTTTTACTGACCTACTCTCTTCAAACTTTCTAGAGAGTTTGTACGTAACTATGATAGTTGCCAGAGGGCTGATAATCTTCCTCATGGTCACAGCATACCTCAACAAAAAATTCTAGAGATTAAGTTGTTTGATGTACGGGGCATAGATTTCATTGGACTATTGCCGCCTTCATACTTAAACACCTACATCCTTGTGGCAGTAGATTATGTGTCTAAATGGGTTGAAGCAATAGCAACACCCATCAATGACACCAAAGTAGTAATGAAGTTCCTCCAAAAGAACATCTTTAGTAGATTTGGTGTCCCTAAGACATTAATCAGTGTTGGAGGAACTCATTTCTGCCACAGACAGCTGAATTCTGTCTTGAGCTTTTATGGAGTTCACCATAAAGTAGCAACACCGTATCATCCACAAACCAATGGGCAAGCTAAAGTCTCAAATAGAGAACTAAAGTGAATCCTAAAGAGGACAGTAAGTGCCTCTTGAAAGGATTGGGCCAGAAAGCTTGATGATGCTGTGTAGGCATACAGAATAGCTTTCGAAACCCCCATTGGAACTTCACCATATCAGTTAGTATATGGGAAGTCCTGTCATTTACCAGTGGAACTAGAACACAAGGCCTATTGAGCCACTAGATTCGTCAACCTCGATGTTAAAGCAGCAGGAGAAAAACGGCTGTTCCAACTAAATGAGTTGGATGAATTTCGCTTAGATGCATTTGAGAATGCAAAGACCTATAAGGAAAAGTCAAAGAGGTGGAATGACAAGAAGATAGATTCTATAGTCTTTGAACCAGGGCAAAAAGTTCTGCTCTTCAACTCAAGGCTCAGATTATTCCCTGGGAAACTCAAATCCTGCTGGAAGGGACTGTATGTGATTACAAGAGTATCACCTTATGGACACATAGAACTTCAAAGAAAAGATCCTGAAAACAGGTTCACTGTCAATGGACAGAGAATTAAGCATTACCTTGAAGGAGATATAGAGCCAGGAGGCTCAACTTTTTTACTAAATTAAGTACAGCAAAGGTCAAGCTAGTGACGTTAAACAAGCGCTTGTTGGGAGGCAACCCAACCTTACTCAACTATATTTATTTTCTTTATTTTTTTTCTTTTTAGTTGTCAGAGTCATGATCATATGCATCAGTCAAGAGACAGAATCCACGGCAGTGAAAATAGAGCACTCTGGATAGAGTGTCAAAGTTGAACGCCAGCTAGGGAGCAGCCCCTGGGCATTTAAATGCCAATGCAGAGAAGTAGGAAAACTAGATTTCCCAGCCTTTCAGGACCTGTAGGTCCCACAAAAGCTCCACCTACCCCACCTTCTGTAACACCCTAATTACCCTGAGCCTTACCTCTAGCCGTAAAGCAAAGGTTAATCAGAGGTTACGACAATTCTAAGGCATATACATATTATATATAGAAGGCAATAATATATTCTAGAAGCCCGAAGAAGGATTAAGCTCAAAGACAGAATTACAAAAGCGCAAAAAGTTCACACGAAGCTAACGCATATGATACAAGGTACAGATGCAAAGAATAGAACATATATAGATATAAGAATATAATTATCATAGGGAACTAGCCACGACTTGCAGAGTTTAAGCCGACAAGTTACAAATAGTAAAATACAGAGTTTTTGAGTTAAAAACAGCTTATACAACTATTCTCTCAAATAAGCCTCTAAGGCCATAATGATAAATATACAAAGAAATGTGAGAGTAGATATAACAAAGTAAAATAGAAATAAACCAAGGAGGAACCATACTCCGCTCTGTCACCATATCCGCAATCTCACCGAAGTGAATTACGGCCTGCATCTGAAAAATAACAACAAAGTATGGAATGAGAAATGGAGATTCTCAGTATGGTAACAGTGCCCAATATGTAAAATGTAAGGCCCCGGGATGCCAAAGGCAATCCTAGAACTTCACACCAAACCGATATTCAAGCTTAGAACAAAATAATTAACATAAACCTTAAACAATAAATAGGGTCTTCTAAAAGTAAATGATTCTAACTAATACTAATCACACCGCTGTATCCCACAGCCTTCACCAACCTAACCTTCGTGCGATCCCATCACCACCACCTACCTAACCTCCACATCTCTAGACAATCACAATTAATGAAAGCAAGTAAAACACAGGTAGTATTCATATATATAACAAGTATTTCAAGAAGCAAGTAGGCATATTATACAATTACGCAAACTCAAGTAATCAAAGTAAGCAAACATATAGAAGATACACATGATGAATGTCTGTCCTATTGGCTGTGATATCACATGTCAGTTATTGCCAAACCCGACAGAAAATCTGGTCGACAACTCCCGGATTAGTCTCTCTATTGCGTATAAGGATGAATAATTCTGAGGGATAAGTGCCCTACCATCTTCTCCTTTCAGAGGGAAATATTCTGAGGGAGCGTGCCCAACCAACTTCCTCTGGTTGCCGCATGATTTCGTGGGTTAGTGCCCTACCACCTTGCAATCAGAGAGAAATTGCATTTTCAGGAGGAATAATTCTGAGGGATGAGTGCCCTACCACCTTCTCCTTTCAGAGGGAAACATTCCGAGGGAGCGTGCCCTACCACCTTCCTCTGGTTGCGAGAAATATGAGTGAGAAGCCTAGCATCAACTCACACATCCGAACGTAGGCGGAAGACTTTCACAGCCCATATGACGGATAACAATACATATCACAATCACGTATTCAATCTAAGAGGCCACTGCTCATAGCACACTTCCACTCATACTCATCACAACCATCATCAATTCATAAGTTCCATTCCGAACTGCTTAGTTCATTAGTTTCTCAAATTCGTTGTCAGCAATCACCATATTTACCACTCTTCCTTCTCTCTCAACCAATTCATCCTCACTACACCAGAAACCTAAACCTCTGTTTGCTAACTTTTCAAAGAAAAACCCAATTAAACCTCCTAGGACCTTTCCCATGTCCCAAAATCTAAAAATTGAGCCCAAGAGTCTTAAAATGGTGTCACAGAAGCTTACAAGCTTGCTGGGAAGGTCAAATAGTTGAAAAAAAGTTTTAAATTTGAGAAACAGGCGTGTGTGTGTGCACAGAAGTGTACGTATGCACGCCCAGGAAGATTTTTAAAGTGCACGTACGCACAGGGGTGTGCGAACGCGTAGGTACAAAAATTTTCAAGTCTGTTCACTCATACAAGCCGTGCTAATGCCCCCAACAGACTGACCTTCCCAACGTGTGCGTGTGTACATGACTGTGCGTACGCACAGGTTGCAATTCCTCATTGGTGTGTGCGCGCACAAGTTGTGCTAGCGCTGCAAATAGCATGCCCATCCCTGCCTGTGCGTACGCACAGGTCTGTGCTTGCGCACAGGTTTAAAATCTTGCATGGTTGTGCATGCGCGCAAGGCTGTCCATGCGCACATACTAGAAATCACAAAATTCTGCAGCTTTGCAGAATTTCAAATTTTCACACCAAACTTTGAATGATCATAACTTCGTCTACAAAAATCCAAATTGTACAGACTTTATATCAATTTGAAGAGTTTTCAATGAACTTTAATTTAAAGTAAATCCCAACCAATTTTAAAAACTGAGGCTCAAGTTATGATCCGTCAAAGTTCACCAAAAATTTGTTTTTATCAAAAACCTTAAAACTTACTTTCAACAAAACCCTCACTTCAAAACCATACTACTCACAATCCAATACCAAATCAATCTCATTTCAACCATACCAAAACAACCCAAAATTCATAACAAACACTACTTCAACCATTTTCTCAATCACACAACCTTCTAAACCATTCAACAATTTCTAATCCAACTAAATTCACATTTTCCACTTTCCATTAACCTTATTAACATCAACAAACCCCATCAACCATTAATAATCCTCAAAAGTCACCATTTTCCAATTCCCACATCATACACCAACACCATCATTTACCATAATCAACACAACTCATCAATAATCATCAACAATACTAACAACTCTTAACAACCATAACAAATATCAACATTCATCCTCAATTTCATCAACATCAACAACCATCATAACACTCATAATCAATATCAACCATTAACAATATGAACAATCACTACAAATCCTCATCAATTTCAATAATCATCAATCCCTCCTTGATTACAATTAAATCACACATTCATCATCTACCTTCATCATCATTAAATACCAACAATCATCATCAAACTTATATACTCCTCATACCAAAACTCCATATCATCATCACTATCATATAAGTTATTCCCAAACATCAAAATCACATACAATCAAAGATACACCCAAAGCATTCAATCCTATCTTAAGGTCAACTAGCCTAAGTTTCCAGAAACATTACATATTCCATATAGGAAACCAAAACCATACCTTGGCCGATTCCCAAACACACCAAACACCAAATCGAAGCCACCAAACTTGATCGAAAGCCTCAACCAACTCCAACCAACACCAAAGCTCAAACTAACAACACATATATCACTAACATCAAAACCTAAGATACACAAAATAACTAAATACAAGGGTTTAGTGAAATCTTATCTTACCCAACTAGATTAGGGGTAAAATCCAATAATTACTCTCTACTAGAGATCACCTAAACAAGCAAAACCACAAAACTTGCTTAAAATCCCAGCACAAAAATGTGCAGAAACTTAGGGCAGAAAACTGGGGCGTGAAGACAGAAATATTACCAAATTTCTTTAGATAAAAAGGAAGAGCTCGTCAAGAGCTTCACGTGGCCGCAAATGGCTCGTTAATTGGAGCTCTGTAGCTCAAGATATGGCTCCCAAAAGGTGGAGGTGAATAGTGAAACCCCACCCTCACCTCTCTTCTTTCTCAATCCGAGCTCTTTCTCATTTGGGGAGAAGAATGAGTGGAAAAGCTCATTTAATGAGCTTATATATGTTGGGTCTTGGGCCCGGTTAGGGCCCAGTCCAACTCGTTAGCGTTTTTAGCCCGTTTGCCCCACTTTGGGTCAACACCTTTAAGATTAGTGTCCAATTTTTTATTCTAAATTATTTTTATCCTTTCAAAATAATAAATCCATTTTCCCAAAATCTCATTTTTCCACAATACGCAGTTCTGGACAGACTAGAGCCGGTACTGCCAGCTTAAGTGCTAGTACGTATTTTTACAAAAACTTTTCGAAAAAGCTACATTTTCCAACTTAGAAAAATCAACTAAAATCAAAATTCACCTTTCTATTTTCAAATTAAAACTTCTAAATTTTGAATCTATTTCGGGCACTAAAATTATTTTATTTAAAACGGTTTTACGTGAAAACTCTGGTTCTTACACCTTTTTCTACTCTACTTTGCTCGAGGACGAGCAAAACTCTTAGGTTTGGTGTTGCAAAAGCTTTTCTTTTAGCCTTCTACCTTTCCTAAGTATGGAAGAAGAGGATGGAGCAAACTAGGAAGTGATGAGCGGATAATATATACGCTTTTTGGCATTATTTTTAATATGTTTTTAGTATATTTTAGTTAGTTTCTATTATGTTTTTATTAGTTTCTATTCAAAAATCATATTTCTGGACTTTACTATGAGTTTGTGTGTTTTTCTGTGATTTTAGATAATTTCTAGCTGAAATTGAGGGACCTGAGCAAAATTCTGATTCAGAGGCTGAAAAAGGACTGCAGATGCTGTTGGATTCTGACCTACCTGCACTCGAAGTGGATTTTCTGGAGCTACAAAAGCCCAATTGGCGCGCTCTCAATTGCGTTGAAAAGTAGACATCCTGGGCTTTCCAGAAATATATAATAGTCCATACTTTGCCCGAGATTTGATGGCCCAAACTGGTGTTCCAAGTCAGCATAAAAATTATGGCGTCAAAACGCCAGAACTGGCATAAAAGCTGGAGTTAAATGCCCAAACTGGCACAAAAGCTGGCGTTTAACTTCAAGAAAAGTCTCTACATGTGAAAGCTTCAATTCTAAGCCCAAGCACACACCAAAGGAGCCCGGAAGTTGATTCTGCATCATTTACTCATTTCTGTAAACCCTAGGCTACTAGTTTTCTATAGATAAGACCTTTTGCTATTGTATTTACACACCTCATGACACTTTACACGTTTCATATTGTATTCTCTACGGCATGAGTCTCTAAACTCCATGGTTGGGGGTGAGGAGCTCTGCTATGTCTCGATGAATTAATGCAATTACTACTGTTTTCCATTCTATGACGCTTGTTTCTATTCTAAGATATTCACTCGCAGTTCAACCTGACGAATGTGATGATCCGTGACACTCATCATTATTCTCACCTATGAATGCGTGCCTGACAACCACCTCTGTTCTATCTGCAATAGCTTGAGTGCATATCTCTTGGGTTTCTAATCTAAGATTAGAACCTTCGTGGTATAGGCTAGAATTATTGGCTAAACTTGTCTGTGGTATTCTGAGTAGGATCTGGGAAGGGATGACTATGACGAGCTTCAAACTCACGAGTGCTGGGCGTAGTGACAGACACAAAAGGATCAATGGATGAGCAACACGAGTGAGAACCGACAGATGATTAGCCGTGCGGTGACAGCGCATTTGGACCATTTTCACTGAGAGGACGGATTGTAGCCATTCACAACGGTGATCCACCAACATACAGCTTGCCATGGAAGGAGCCTTGCATGTGTGAAGAAGAAGACAGTAGGAAAGCAGAGATTCAGAAGACAGAGCATCTCCAAAACCTCAACCTGTTCTCCATTACTGCATAACAAGTATTTATTTCATGTTCTTTTACTTTTTACAATTAAAACTAAGAATCATTACTGATATCCTGACTAAGAATTACAAGATAACCATAGCTTGCTTCAAGTAGACAATCTCCGTGGGATCGACCCTTACTCACGTAAGGTATTACTTGGACGACTCAGTGCACTTGCTGGTTAGTTGTGCGGAATTGTAAAAGTGTGATTGTAATTTCGTGCACCAAGTTTTTGGCGCCGTTGCCGGGGATTGTTCTAGTTTGGACAATTGATGGTTTATCTTGTTGCTTAGATTAGGAATAATTTATTTTTGTTGGTTTAGAGCCACTAAATTTGAGTCTTTTATTTGAGTTTAGTTTCATATTTTAAGTTTGGTGTTAATTGCATGCTTTTATTTTCTTTCAATTTTTCGAATTTGCATGTTCTTAGTTCTTTCTTGATCTTTAAAAATTCTAAGTTTGGTGTCTTCTTTGTGTTTTCCTTTAATTTTTCGAAAATTTGTGTTTGATTTTCTAAAAATTTTAAGTTTGGTGTCCCTTGTGCTTTTATTCACATAAAAATTTTTCAAAAATTTGTTCTTGGTGTTCATCTTGATCTTCAAAGTGTTCTTAGTGTTTATCTGGACATTCAAAGTTTTCTTGTTTGTTCTCTTTGTTTTGATCTAAAATTTCTAAGTTTAGTGCCATTTTGTTGTTTTTCTCTTTCCTCATTAAAATTCAAAACTTAAAAAAATACATTTTCCTTATTTTACTCATAAATTTCAAAATCATATTTTTTTTAGTCAAGTCAAAATTCTAATTTCAAAAATTGATCTTTTCAAATATTTTTCAAAAATCAAATCTTTTTAATTTCTTCAATCATATATTTTCAATCATATCTTTTTCAATAAATTGCAATCATATCTTCTCAATCATATCTTTTTCAAAATAATTTTCAATCATATCTTTCTGATTGCTAAATCCAAAATCTTCTTAATTTATTAATTAATTTAGTTATCAATTTACTTTTATTTCATTTTCTTCTAATTTTTGAAACTTTTCTTTTATCTTCCATTTATTTTGTTTTATTTTATTCGGTTACTTTTAATTAAATAAAATAAAAAAATTTAAAAATATAATTTATTTGCAATTCATATCAATTCCCTTTTCTCTATCATGGACATAAGTGGAAATGAAAAGTCTAGAAGGACTCTGGGGTCATATGCTAACCCCATTACAGCTGCATATGGGAGTAGCATCTGTATACCTCCCATGAAAGCAAGCAATTTTGAGCTAAATCCTCAGCTCATTATCATGGTGCAGCAGAATTGCTAGTATTTTGGTCTTCCACAGGAAGAACCTACTGAGTTTCTGGCATAGTTCTTACAAATTGCTGACACAATACGTGATAAAGAAGTGAATCAAGATGTCTACAGATTATTACTGTTTCCATTTGCTGTAAAAGATCAAGCTAAGAGGTGGTTAAATAACCAACCCACAGCAAGCATAAAAACATGGAGACAATTATCAGACAAATTCCTGAATCAATTTTACCCTCCAAAAAGGATGACACAGCTGAGGCTGGACATCCAAGGCTTTAAACAAGAGGATCATGAATCCCTTTATAATGCTTGGGAAAGGTACAGAGGGATGCTAAGGAAATGCCCCTCTGAAATGTTTTAAGAGTGGGTACAGTTAGACATCTTCTACTATGGGCTTACAGAAAGAGCTCAAATGTCTCTAGACTACTCAGCTGGTGGATCTATACACATGAGAAAGACGATTGAAGAAGCTCAAGAACTCATAGATACGGTTGCTAGAAATCAACATCTGTACTCAAGCAGTGAGACTTCTATAAAAGAAGAGGCTAGGACAGTAACTACTAATCCTAATCCTCAAGAACAGATTGTTGAACTTAATCAGCAATTACTCCTTATGACAAAACAATTAGCAGAATTAAAAGAGATGCTCCAAGACACTAAAAATGCTAGCAAGAATATGGAAGCACAATTGAATCAGACAAGACAGCAACTATCTAAACAGATAACAGAAGAATGCCAAGCTGTCCAACTAAGGAGCGGGAAGACATTGAATAATTCAGCTCAAAGTAGCAGAAAGCCAAGAAGGGAACAACTGACAGAGGATGACCAAACCATTGTCCAAAATCCCTCTAAGGACAGAAAAAGCCCAGAGAGGAATAATTATGGCGTTCAAACGCCATAAAAGGGTGAAAAATTGGCGTCAAACGCCCAGTGGATGCCCACTTCTGGCGTTCAAATGCCAGAAAAGGGTGGGAAGCTGGCGTTAAACGCCCATCCAGCACCTAATCCTGGTGTTCAAATGCCAATAAGGGATCAGACACTTGCAAGTGCTGATAATAACCCCTCTAAGAAGGTTTCTTCAACCACCACTGTAGGGAATAAACCTGCAGCAACTAAGGTTGAAGAATATAAAGCCAAGATGCCTTATCCTCAAAAACTCTGCCAAGAGGAACAGGATAAACAATTTGCCCGCTTTGCAGACTATCTCAGGACTATTGAAATAAAGATCCCATTTGCAAAGGCACTTGAGCAAATACCCTCTTATACTAAGTTCATGAAAGAGATCTTAAGTCATACGAAGGATTGGAGAGAAACTGAAAATGTTTTTCTCACTGAAGAATGCAGTGCAGTCATTCTGAAAAGCTTACTAGAAAAGCCTAAAGATCCAGGAAGCTTTATGATACTGTGGACATTAGAGGGTACTTGTACCAAGACAGCTCTATGTGACCTTGGAGCAAGTATCAACCTAATACCTGCATCCACTATCAGAAAGCTTGGCTTGACTGAAGAAGTCAAACCAACCCAGATATGTCTTCAACTTGCTGATGGCTCCATTAAATATCCATCAGGCTAATTGAGGACATGATTGTCAAGGTTGGGCCATTTGCCTTTCCCACTGACTTTTTAGTGCTGGAAATGGAGGAGCACAAGAGTGCAACTCTCATTCTAGGAAGACCCTTCCTAGCAACTGGACGAACTCTCATTGATGTCCAAAAAGGGGAAGTGACCCTGAGAGTCAATGAGGATGAGTTCAAGTTAAATGTTGTCAAAGCTATGCAGCATCCAGACACATCAAATGACTGCATGAGCATTGATATTATTGACTCCTTGGTGGAAGAGATTGGTGTGCGAAATCGTGATCATTCCATTCCTTGGTAACGCCGCTAAAAACTCAATACGTACGTTCATGATCTTATATCTGTTTCACAACTTCGTACAACTAACCAGCAAGTGCATTGGGTCGTCCAAGTAATAAACCTTATGTGAGTAAGGGTCGATCCCACGGAGATTGTCGGTATGAAGCAAGTTATGGTCATCTTGTAAATCTTAGTCAGGCAGATATCAAATGGTTATGGAGTTTTCGAATAATAATAACAAATAAACAGAAAATAAAGATAGAGATACTTATGTAAATCATTGGTGAGAATTTCAGATAAGCGTATAGAGATGCTTTCGTTCCTTTGAACCTCTGCTTTCCTACTGTCTTCATCCAATCATTCCTACTCCTTTCCATGGCAAGCTGTATGTTAGGCATCATTGTTGTCAATGGCTACATCCTATCCTCTCAGTAAAAATGGTCTAATGCGCTGTCACTGCATGGGTAATCATCTGTCGGTTCTCGATCATACTGGAATAGGATCCATTGATCCTTTTGCGTTTGTCACTATGCCCAGCAGTCGCGAGTTTGAAGCTCGTCACAGCCATCCCTTCCCAGATCCTACTCGGAATACCATAGATAAGGTTTAGACTTTCCGAATCTCAGGAATGGCCATCCATGGGTTCTAACTTATACCACGAAGATTCTGATTAAGGAATCCAAGAGATACTCATTCAATCTAAGGCAGAACGGAAGTGGTTGTCAGGCACGTGTTCATAGGGAATGATGATGACTGTCACGATCACCACATTCATGTTGAGGTGCGAATGGATATCTTGGAAGCGGAATAAGTTGAATTGAATAGAAAAACAGTAGTACTTTGTATTAATTCATGAGGAACAGCAGAGCTCCACACCTTAATCTATGGTGTGTAGAAACTCTACCGTTGAAAATACATAAGTGATGAAGGTCCAGGCATGTCCGAATGGCCAGCCCCCATACGTGATGAATATGATCCAAAGTTCAACTAAAAATCATAAGATGTAAATACAATAGTAAAAAGTCCTATTTATACTAAACTAGCTACTAGGGTTTACAAAAGTAAGTAATTGATGCATAAATCCACTTCCGGGGCCCACATGGTGTGTGCTTGGGATGAGCTTGAAGTTTACACGTGCAGAGGCTTCTTTTGGAGTTGAAAGCCAATTTGTAACGTGTTTTTGGCGTTCAACTCTGGTTCGTGACGTGTTTCTGTCGTTTAACTCCAGACTGCAGCGTAGAACTGGCGTTCAACGCCCTTTTGCGTCATCTAAACTCGGCTAAAGTATGGACTATTATATATTTCTGGAAAGCCCTGGATACCTACTTTCCAACGAAATTGGAAGCGCGCCATTTTGTGCTTTGTAGCTCCAGAAAATCCACTTTGAGTGCAGGGAGGTCAGAATCCAACAGCATCAGCATTCCTTCTTCTACCTCTGAATCTGATTTTTGCTCAAGTCCCTCAATTTCAGCCAGAAAATACCTGAAATCATAGAAAAACACAAAAACTCATAGTAAAGTCCAGAAATGTGAATTTAACATAAAAACTAATAAAAACATCCCTAAAAGTAACTAGATCCTACTAAAATCATACAAAAAACAATGCCAAAAAGCGTATAAATTATCCGCTCATCACAACACCAAACTTAAATTGTTGCTTGTCCCCAAGCAACTGAAAATCAAATAGGATAAAAAGAAGGGAATATACTATAAATTCCAAAATATCAATGAAACATAGCTCCAATCAGATGAGCGGGACTTGTAGCTTTTTGCCTCTTGAATAGTTTTGGCATCTCACTTTATCCATTGAAGTTCAGAATGATTGGCATCTATAGGAACTTAGAATTCAGATAGTGTTATTGATTCTCCTAGTTCAGTATGTTGATTCTTGAACACAGCTACTTTATGAGTCTTGGCCGTGGCCCTAAGCACTTTGTTTTCCAGTATTACCACCGGATACATAAATGCCACAGACACATAATTGGGTGAACCTTTTCAGATTGTGACTCAGCTTTGCTAAAGTCCCCAATTAGAGGTGTCCAGGGTTCTTAAGCACACTCTTCTTTTGCTTTGGACCTTGACTTTAACCGCTCAGTCTCAAGTTTTCACTTGACACATTCACGCCACAAGCACATGGTAAGGGACAGCTTGGTTTAGCCGCTTAGGCTAGGATTTTATTCCTTTAGGCTCTCCTATCCACTGATGCTCAAAGCCTTAGATCCTTTTTATTTACCCTTGCCTTTTGGTTTTAAGGGTTATTGGCTTTTTGCTCTTGCCTTTTGGTTTTAAGAGCTTTTGGCTTTTTCTGCTTGCTTTTTCCTTTTCTATTTTTTTTCGCCATTTTTTTTCTGTAAGCTTTTGTATTCACTGCTTTATCTTGCTTCAAGAATCATTTTGATGATTTTTCAGATTATCAAATAACATGTCTCCTTGTCATCATTCTTTCAAGAGCCAACATATTTAACATTCTAAAACACCAATTTCAAAAAGATATATGCACTGTTCAAGCATTCATTTAGAAAACAAAAAGTATTGTCTCCACATCAATATAATTAAACTAAGTTCAAGGATAAATTCGAAACTCATGTACTTCTTGTTCTTTTGAATTAAAAACATTTTTCATTTAAGAGAGGTGATGGATTCATAGGACATTCATAACTTTAAGACAAAGTTGCTAAATACTAATGATCATGTAATAAGACACTAACATAGATAAGCACTTAACATAAAGAAAACGAAAAACAGAAAATTTGAGAACAAGGAATGAGTCCACCTTAGTGATGGTGGCGTTTTCTTCTTGAGGAACCACTGATGTCCTTGAGCTCTTCTATGTCTCTTCCTTGTCTTTGTTGCTCCTCCCTCATAGCTCTTTGATCTTCTCTAATTTCATGGAGGATGATTGAGTGCTCTTGATGTTCCACCCTTAGTTGTCCCATGTTGGAACTCAGTTCTCCTAAGGAGGTGTTGATTTGCTCCCAAAAGTTCTGTGGAGGAAAGTGCATCCCTTGAGGCATCTCAGGGATTTCTTGGTGATGAGCTTGTTCATGCGTCTCTTGAGATCCATGAATAGGCTCTCTTGTTTGCTCCATCCTTTTCTTAGTGATGGGCTTGTCCTCATCAATGAGGATATCTCCCTCTATGTCAATCCCAGCCGAATTGCATAGATGGCAAATGAGGTGAGGAAAGGCTAACCTTGCCACAGTGGAGGTCTTGTCAGCCACCTTGTAGAGTTCTTGAGGTATAATCTCATGAACCTCCACCTCTTCTCCAATCATGATGCTATGGATCATGATGGCTCGGTTTATAGTAACTTCAGACCGGTTGCTAGTGGGAATGATTGAGCGTTGAATGAACTCCAACCATCCTCTAGCTACAGGCATAAGGTCCAGTCTTCTCAGTTGAACTGGTTTGCCCTTTGAGTCAATCTTCCATTGAGCTCCTTCAACACATATGTCCATGAGGACTTGGTCCAACCTTTGATCAAACTTGACTCTCCTTGTGTAGGGGCATGCGTTCTCTTCCATCATTGGCAAGTTGAACGCCAACCTCACATTTTTCAGACTAAAATCTAAGTAATTCCCCCGAACCATGGTGAGATAATTCTTTGGGTTTGGGTTCTTACTTTGATCATGGTTCTTAGTGATCCATGCATTAGCATAGAACTCTTGAACCATTAGAATTCCGACTTGTTGGATGGGGTTTGTTAGAACTTCCCAACCTCTTCTTTGGATCTCATGTCGGATCTCCGGATACTCATTTTTCTTGAGTTTGAAAGGGACCTCGGGGATCACCTTCTTCTTGGCCACAACATCATAGAAGTGGTCTTGATGGGCTTTGGAGATGAATCTTTCCATCTCCCATGACTCAAAGGTGGAAGCTTTTGTCTTCCCTTTCCCTTTTCTAGAGGATTCTCCGGTCTTAGGTGCCATCAATGGTAATGGAAAAACAAAAAGCTTTATGCTTTTACCACACCAAACTTAGAATTTTTGCTCGCCCTCGAGCAAGAGAAGAAAGAATAGTAGAAGAAGAAGAAGATATGGAGGAGAGGGAGAGAGAGTTGTGTTTCGGCCAAGAAGGGGAAGAGAGGGATGTGTTGTGTGAAAATGAAGAAGAATGGAGAGGTTTATATAGCGGAGGGAGAGGGGTTAATGCTCGGCCATATGGGGTGGGTTTGGGTGGGAAAGTGATTTTAAATTTTGAAGGTAGGTGGGGTTTATGAGGTAGGTTTATGGGGAAGAGTAGATGGACGTGAGTGGTGAATGGGTAATAGGGAAGAGAGCTTTGAGGTGATTGGTGAAGGGTTTTGGGGAAGGGTGTTTATTGGGAAGAGAGGATGAACATTGAGAAGAGGGAAGAATATGAGTGGACGTAGGTGGGGATCCTGTGGGGTCCACAGATGCTGAGATGATCCTGTGGGGTCCACAGATCCTGAGGTGTCAAGAATTTGCATCCCTGCACCAATTAGGCATCTAAAATGCCTTTGCATGCAACTCTGGCGTTTAAACGCCGAATTGGTGCTTGTTCTGGGCGTTCAGCGCCCAGATGCAGCATGTTTCTGGCGTTGAACGCCAGTTCTATGCTTGTTTCTGGCGTTCAGCGCCAGCTTTCCTCAGTGTGCATTTCTGGCGCCTGAACGCCAGAATGCTGCTTATTTCTGGCGTTCAACGCCAGATCCATGCTCTGTTCTGGCGTTGAATGCCAGCCAGATGCTCTTTACTGGCGTTTAAACGCCAGTAAGGCCTTCCTCCAGGGTGTGATTTTTCTTTTGCTATTTTTGATTCTGTTTTTGATTTTTCTATTTATTTTGTGACTCCACATGATCATGAACCTAATAAAACATGAAAGAAAAACAAAAATAAAAATAAAATTAGATAAATAAAGATTGGATTGCTTCCCAACAAGCACTTCTTAAATGTCAATAGCTTGACAGTGGGCTCTCATGGAGCCTCACAGATGTTCAGAGCATTATTAAGATTTTCCAACACCAAACTTAGAGTTTGACTGTGGGGGCTCTGGTTGACTCTGTTTTGAGAGAAGCTTACTGTGCCTCTTTTCCTTGTTTACAGAAGGGTGACCTTGAGTTTTAAACACAAGGGAGTCCTCATTTAATTGAAGGACTAGTTTACCTCTGTCAACATCAATCACAGCTCTTGCTGTGGCTAGGAAGGGTCTTCCAAGGATGATGGATTCATCCTCATCCTTCCCAGTATCTAGGATTATGAAATCAGCAGGGATGTAAAGGCCTTTAACCTTTACTAACACGTCCTCTGCTTGTCCATAAGCCTCTTTTCTTGAGTTGTTTGCCATCTCTAATGAGATTCTGGCAGCTTACACCTCAAAGATTCCAAGTTTCTCCATTACGGAGAGTGGCATGAGGTTTATTCCTGACCCAAGGTCACACAGAGCCTTCTCAAAGGTCATGGTGCTATGGTACAGGGTATTAGGAACTTTCCAGGATCCTGTTCCTTCTGAGGCAATCTCAGTTGATCCAATGCATTTAGTTCATTGGTGAACAGGGGAGGTTCATCTCCCCAAGTCTCTTTACCAAATAAATTGGCATTCAGCTTCATGATTGCACCAAGGAACTTGGCAACTTGCTCTTCAGTAACATCCTCATTCTCTTCAGATGAGGAATACTCATCAGAGCTCATGAATGGCATAAGGAGGTTCAATGGAATCTCCATGGTCTCTAGATGAGTCTCAGATTCCTTTGGTTCCTCAGAGGGGAACTCCCTATTGATCACTAGACGTCCCAGGAAGTCTTCCTCCTTGGGATTCACGTCCTCCCCTTCTTCCTTGGATTCGGCCATGATTGTTATATCAATGGCCTTGCACTCTCTCTTTGGATTCTCTTCTGTATTACTTGGGAGAGTACTAGGAGGAGTTTCAGTGATCTTCTTACTCAGCTGGCCCACTTGTGCCACCAAATTTCTAATGGAGGACCTTGTTTCATTCATGAAACTCAAAGTGGCCTTAGATAGACCAGAGACTAAATTTGCCAAGCTAGATGGATTCTGCTCAGAATTCTCTGTCTGTTGCTGAGTGGACGATGGAAAAGGTTTACTATTGTTAAACCTATTTCTTCCACCATTAGTAAAGCCTAGTTGAGGCTTTTGTTGATCCTTCCATGAGAAATTTGGGTGATTTCTCCATGAGGGGTTATAGGTGTTTCCATAAGGTTCACCCATATAATTTACCTCTGCTATTGCAGGGTTCTCAGGATCGTAAGCCTCTTCTTCAGAAGATGCCTCTTGAGTACTATTGGATGCAGCCTGCATTCCATTCAGACTCTGAGAAATCATATTGACTTGCTGAGTTAATATTTTATTCTGGGCTAATATGGCATTCAGAGTATCAATTTCAAGAATTCCTTTCTTCTGAGGCGTCCCATTACTCACAGGATTCCTCTCAGAAGTGTACATGAACTGGTTATTAGCAACCATGTCAATAAGTTCTTGAGCTTCTGCAGGCGTTTTCTTTAGGTGAATGGATCCACTGCTGAAGTATCCAATGACATCTTAGCTAATTCAGACAGACCATCATAGAATATATCCAGAATGGTCCATTCTGAAAGCATGTCAGAAGGGCACTTTTTGGTCAGTTGCTTGTATCTCTCCCAAGCTTCATAGAGGGATTCACCTTCTTTCTGTCTGAAGGTTTGAACATCCACTCTAAGCTTACTGAGCTTTTGAGGAGGATAGAACTTGGCTAAGAAAGCCATGACCAGCTTATCCCAAGAGTTTAGGCTATCCTTGGGTTGAGAGTCCAACCACACTCTAGCTCTGTCTCTTACAACAAAAGGGAAAAGCATGAGCCTGTAGACTTCAGGATCTACTCCATTAGTCTTAACATTATCACAGATCTGCAAGAATTCAGTTAAGAACTGAAAGGGATCTTCAGATGGAAGTCCATGAAACTTGCAGTTTTGTTGCATCAGAGAAACTAGTTGAGGCTTAAGCTCAAAATTGTTTGCTCCAATGGTAGGAATGGAGATGCTTCTTCCATGTGAATTGGAATTTGGTGCAGTAAAGTCACCAAGTTATTATTATTTTCAGCTGCCATCTCCTCTTCCTTTTCAAAAATTTCTGTAAGGTTGTCTCTGGATTGTTGTAATTTAGCTTCTCTTAGTTTCCTCTTCAGAGTCCTTTCAGGTTCAGGGTCTGCTTCAACAAGAATGTTCTTGTCCTTGCTCCTGCTCATGTAAAAAAAAAAAGAGGACTAAAGATACCGGGGATCCTCTTTACCACAGTATAGAGGTTCCCTTGTGTGAGTAGAAGAAAAGAAGAATAAGAATGTAGAAGAGAAGAATTCGAACTCAGAGGAGAGGAAGGGGTTCGAATTTTGGGGTGAAGAGAAGTGTTAGTAGATGAATAAATAAATAGAAGGAGATGGGAGAGAGGGAATTTCAAAAACTAAATTTTGAAAAAGAGTTAATGATTTTCGAAAATTAAGATAAAATTAAAATTAAAATTAAAAATTGAAACAATTAATTAATTAAAAAGAATTTTTTGAAAAAGAGGAAGGTATTTTCAAAAATTAGAGAGGGATAGTTAGTTAGGTAGTTTTGAAAGAGATAAGAAACAAACAAAAAGTCAATTAGTTAGTTGAAAAAGATTTGAAATTCAATTTTGAAAAGATAAGAAGATAAGAAGTTAGAAAATATATTTGAAAAAGATATGATATGAAAAGGTATGATTAAAAAGATATGATTTTGAAAAAGATAAGATAAAAAGATATTTTTGAAAAGATATCATTGAAATTAGTTTTGAAAAAGATTTGATTTTTAAAATCACAATCAATGACTTGATTCACAAGAAATCATAAGATAAGATTCTAGAACTTAAAGTTTGAATCTTTCTTAACAAGCAAGTAACAAACTTGAAATTTTTGAATCAAAACATTAATTGTTGATAATATTTTCGAAAATTATGAGATAAAATTAGGAAAAAGATTTTTGAAAAATATTTTTTTAAAATTTTCGAAAATAATTAAGAAAAAATGAAAAAGATATGATTTTTGAAAAAGATAAGATTTTTAAATTGAAAATTTGATTTGACTCATAAGAAACAACTAAATTTTTTAAAAAGTTTTGAAAAAGTCAACTCAAATTTTGAAAATTTATGAGTGAAAAAGGAAAAGATATTTTTTTATTTTTGAATTTTTAATGATGAAAGAGAAAAACATCAAAAAGACTCAATGCATGAGGATTTTTAGATCAAAACAATGAATGCATGCAAGAACTCTATGAATGTCAAGATGAACACTAAGAACACTATGAATGTTAAGATGAAAGCCAAGAACATATTTTTGAAAAATTTTTGATGCAAAGAAAACATGCAAGACACCAAACTTAGAAATCTTTAATGCTTAGACATTAAGAATTCAAGAATGCATATGAAAAACACCATGCAACACAAAACAATATAATATGAAGATCAATCAAGAAGGTTTATCAAGAACAACTTGAAGATCATGATGAATGCAATGCATGAATGCAATTTTCAAAAAAAAAAAAAGCAAGATGAGTATGCAATTGACACCAAACTTAAAATTTGACACAAGACTCAAACAAACAACAAAAAATATTTTTGGTTTTTATGATTTTATGATTTTTTTTGTATTTTCTTTTAATTTTTTTTTCGAAAAACATATAGGAAAAAGAAAATAAGAAATTCAAAATTTTTAATAAGAATCCCAGGAATCTTTCAATGTTGGCCTAAAGCTCCAATCCAAGGGTTGGGCGTGGCTTAATAGCCAGCCAGCTTTAGGATATAAATCAGGCATGCAACAGCTGATATTCCAGTTAACTTGCCTCTATGCTAATGGTTGGAAGCCACAGTCCAAAAGAATTAGACATGGCTTTACAGCCAGCCAGGCTTCAACATGCTTCATGAAACACTAGAATTCATTCTTAAAAATTTAGAATAATTTTCGAAAACAGATGAGAAATTTTTGAAAGATTTTTGAAAATAAAACAAAAAGAAAATTACCTAATCTGAGCAACAAGATGAACCGTCAGTTGTCCAAACTCGAACAATCCCCGGCAACGGCGCCAAAAACTTGGTGCACGAAATTGTGATCCCTGGTAATGGCTCCAAAAACTTGGTGTGCGAAATCGTGATCATTCCATTCCTTGGTAATGGTGCTAAAAACATAATACGCACGTTCATGATCTTATATCTGTTTCACAACTTCGTACAACTAACCAGCAAGTGCACTGGGTCATCCAAGTAATAAACCTTACGTGAGTAAGGGTCGATCCCACGGAGATTGTCGGTATGAAGCAAGCTATGGTCATCTTGTAAATCTCAGTCAGGCGGATATCAAATGGTTATGGAGTTTTCGAATAATAATAATAAATAAACAGAAAATAAAGATAGAAATACTTATGTAAATCATTGGTGAGAATTTCAGATAAGCGTATAGAGATGCTTTCGTTCCTCTGAACCTCTGCTTTCCTGCTGTCTTCATCCAATCATTCCTACTCCTTTCCATGGCAAGCTATATGTTAGGCATCACCATTGTCAATGGCTACATCCTATCCTCTCAGTGAAAATGGTCTAATGCGCTGTCACTGCATGGCTAATTATCTGTCGGTTTTTGATCATACTGGAATAGGATCCATTGATCCTTTTGCGTTTGTCACTACGCCCAGCAGTCGCGAGTTTGAAGCTCGTCAGAGCCATCCCTTCCCAGATCCTACTCGGAATACCACAGACAAGGTTTAGACTTTCCGGATCTCAGGAATGGCCATCCATGGGTTCTAACTCATACCACGAAGATTCTGATTAAGGAATCCAAGAGATACTCATTCAATCTAAGGCAGAACGGAAGTGGTTGTCAGGCACGTGTTCATAGGGAATGATGATAACTGTCACGATCACCACATTCATGTTGAGGTGCAAATGGATATCTTAGAAGCGGAATAAGTTGAATTGAATAGAAAAACAGTAGTACTTTGTATTAATTCACGAGGAACAGCAGAGCTCTACACCTTCATCTATGGTGTGTAAACACTCTACCGTTGAAAATACATAAGTGATGAAGGTCCAGGCATGGCCAAATGGCCAGCCCCCATACGTGATCAATATGATCCAAAGTTCAACTAAAAATCATAAGATGTAAATACATTAGTAAAAAGTCCTATTTATACTAAACTAGCTACTAGGGTTTACAAAAGTAAGTAATTGATGCATAAATCCACTTCCGGGACCCACTTGGTGTGTGCTTGGGCTGAGCTTGAAGTTTACACATGCAGAGGCTTCTTTTGGAGATGAACGCCAAGTTGTAACGTATTTTTGGCGTTCAACTCTAGTTCGTAACGTGTTTCTGGCGTTTAACTCTAGACTACAGCGTAGAACTGGCGTTCAACGCCCTTTTGCATCGTCTAAACTCGGCCAAATTATAAACTATTATATATTTCTGGAAAGCCCTGGATGTCTACTTTACAACGCAATTGGAAGCGCGCCATTTTGAGTTCTGTAGCTCCAGAAAATCCACTTTGAGTGCAGGGAGGTCAGAATCCAACAGCATCAGCAGTCCTTCTTCTACCTCTGAATCTGATTTTTGCTCAAGTCCCTCAATTTCAGCCAGAAAATACCTGAAATCACAGAAAAATACACAAACTCATAGTAAAGTCCAGAAATGTGAATTTAACATAAAAACTAATAAAAACATCCCTAAAATTAACTAGATCATACTAAAATCATACTAAAAACAATGCCAAAAAGCGTATAAATTATCCGCTCATCAGAGATCAATATGACTGAGAGTCTAGAATCAGAGCTAGAGGACTTCTTTAAAGATGTTCAGCCTGATCTAGAGGAACTAGAGGAAATAAATGAACCTCTGAAAATTCCTCAGGAAAAGGATATGCCTCCTAAACCTGAGCTTAAACCACTACCATCATCCCTGAAATATGCATTTCTGGGAGAAGGTGACACTTTTTCGGTGATCATAAGCTCTGCTTTAAGTCCACAGGAAGAGAAAGCACTAATTCAAGTGCTAAGGACACACAAGACAGCTCTTGGGTGGTCCATAAGTGATCTTAAAGGCATTAGCCCAGCAAGATGCATGCACAAGATCCTATTGGAGGATGATGCTAAGCCAGTGGTTCAACCACAGAGGCAGCTAAATCCAACTATGAAGGAGGTGGTGCAGAAAGAGGTCACTAAGTTACTAGAGGCTGGGATTATTTATCCTATTTCTGATAGCCCCTGGGTAAGCCCTGTCCAAGTTGTACCCAAAAAGGGAGGCATGACAGTGGTTCACAATGAAAAGAATGAACTGGTTCCTACAAGAACAGTTACAGGGTGGCGAATGTGTATCGACTACAGAAGGCTCAATACAGCCACCCGAAAGGATCATTTTCCTTTACCATTCATAGACCAGATGCTAGAGAGACTAGCAGGTCATGACTATTACTGCTTTTTGGATGGCTATTCAGGTTACAACCAAATTGCAGTGGATCCTCAAGACCAAGAGAAAATAGTATTCACATGTCCTTCTGGAGTATTTGCCTACAGAAGGATGCCTTTTGGTCTGTGCAATGCACCTGCAACTTTTCAGAGGTGCATGCGCTCTATCTTCTCTGATATGGTAGAAAAATTTCTGGAAGTCTTCATGGATGACTTTTCAGTATTAGGAGACTCATTCAGCTCATGTCTTGACCATTTAGCACTTGTTCTGAAAAGATGCCAAGAGACCAACCTAGTTTTAAACTGGGAAAAATGTCACTTTATGGTGACTGAAGGAATTGTCCTTGGGCATAAATTTTCAAACAAGGGAATAGAGGTGGATCAAGCTAAAGTGGAGGTAATTGAAAAATTACCACCACCCACTACAAAAAAACTTGGTAATTATGGCGGTTTTTTAGGGTTATTACGGCGGTTTGAACCGCCATTATTACCTTGAATGGCGACTAAGAAAAACCGCTAGAATTCTAAGCGCCATTTGGTTATTACGGCGGTTTTTTAACAGGTTAAAACGGCGGTTAAAACTGCCGTTATTTCCGAATAAAACGGCGTTTTTTTGGTTGGTTAAAACGGCGGTTCAAACCACCGTTATTTCCGGAAAAAATGGCGTTTTTAAATTGGTTAAAACAGCGGTTCAAACCGCCGTTATTTCCGGATAAAACAACATTTTTTTGGTTGGTTAAAACGGCGGTTCAAACCGCCGTTATTTCCGGAAAAAATGGCATTTTTTTGTTGATTAAAACGGCGGTTCAAACCGTCATTATTTTTAGATAAAATGGTATTTTTTAATTGGTTAAAACGACATTTGAAACCGACATTTTTATCGAGTTAAAATGGCATTTCATGTTTAAAATGACATTCATAAACTGCTGTTTTTACTGAATAAAAATGACATTTTTTATCGTTTAAAAATGAATTTTTAACTATTATTTTTACCACGTGAAACAAACAATTTTTTGTTTAAAATTTTACAATAACAAAAAATTAAACCCATAAACAAAATATTACCTAACTCAAATAAAATATCAAACATAATATATAACTTTTTTTATTAGTTTTAGAAATCAAAAGTAATAATTTCTATACAAATAATTAAGCAAATTATATCCACTAACTATTACTTTTTCTATACAAATAATTAAGCAAATTATATCCACTAACTATTACTTTGAGAAGTATTAGCATAGGCATGCAAAAAAAGGAGCTCGAAGGACATGAGCTGTGAGCTAAAAAGTTGACTTCTGGCATCATAATATTTCTAGTAGCATTGGCATGAGCTCGAGAAATTAACCCACCAGAATTCCTAGTCTCCAAAGAACTTTCCTTGACTTTCCACTGATTTTAAACCTCTTCAAATTCTTGTCTTGAAGAACCTTCTTTATAGCCACAGTTTCACCAGTCCCCAAGCAATACCCCTGAACAACAAAACACAGAAAATTTTAACCATAGTATATATAGCATATAGATATTATAAAATGCTTAAGCTTCCCAAGTTTAGATACCAAATGTCCAGATAGATTAGAGTTATCAAGATTCCTGCAAAAAGTAACACAAGATGATCAATTTAAAAAAAATGTCAATGGAACACTAACTACTTCATTCAACTTAAAATTCATAATGTCTATTTCCAATCACACAAAAACCTAAAGCATCCTACAAGACATACAACTAAGAATAAATAATACAGAAACTTAAAGCATCATTCGATCATTACAGCATTTAAGTATCAAAATTCTACCTACTAGTTTGTCAGATTAAAGTTTAGAATGTAATGAGTCACAGTAAGCATCACCTTTCATGGAATAAGAGTAACCTTTCTTCACAAACTAAACCAAGCTCTGCAAATATATAAGATGGACAAGTTATACAATGGGCTGAGAAATAAATTAACAAGGTGCTACCTTGTAATAAAGAAGCTAAAGAAAGTGCAAGAGGCATGCTTTCATCCAAGTCCTGAGTCCCACATTCTGTAATCACCCTATGAAGAACAGCTAGCAAGAGCCTGCAACAAATTCAACTATTTAACTCAAATTCATAGTAGAACAAATGCAATATTTGCATCAAGGACATTTTACTCTATGGATAACCATGAGTTCCAAGAACCCAATCAAGAACAAGACTTTACCTACAAAACAAGACTTTTTAATATTTTTGTGATAACCTTTCTAGTTCCTGTGAATGGAATCATGATAACCAAAATCAATAAAAAAAAAAGCCATCACCAGAATCTTCAGGTGTGAATATCAATCACTTTCTTCAGAATTTGAGAAGCAAACAAAAAAATAAAAATAAAAAAACAGAAAAAAAAGAGGAAGTAGCATCATTAAATTCTAATCGCTAGTGAAGCCTCCATTGGAATTGATATTGTTAAAGAATTTAGGAGGTCAAGCTTCCATGTATTGACCCTTTCCTATTAACGATTTTGTAGATCAGAAGAGTCTTGGACATTAGCCTTATGATTTTTTTTTTTCTTTTTGTATGGATACATAACAAAATATTTCAGAAAAAAATGAATATATCAAATTTCTAGGTCTATCTTTTCTCTAGTATTATATCCATAATGTGTTAATTGTTATGTTCATTTAGTAGAGATGATAGCCAAATACCTTAAAGAAGCAATGGTGTTGGAAGAAGGGGAAGACCTCATAACTAAGACAAAAGAATGAAGCTACTAAAGGTGTTTGAGATTTGAAGGTTCACCATGATTGCCTTGCTGCATTTATCAAGTTTCTTAAATAGATAAAGTTGTTCTCCACTCCTTTTTAAAAATATTATTCCATCAAATTAATAAATAATACAATACTCCAGTTTCAATAACAACTTAAAGGACACTTAGAAATTTTTTTGCCCCGAGCACTCCCCGTTTAAATTTATAAAATATATATACTTTATTATCTAGAATAAGCTAACCTTGGTTGACCAATTGTATTCTATGTCGATCTAACTGAATTATTCACTACTTACTTGGTTTAATTTGATTGTTAGCTTTCACGCCTAAAATATGTTCCTAGCCAATGCCAGTAGCTTGTCAAGGTCCCAAAAGTTGATGATGCACTTGTCAAAGTCTTTTTCTACTGATAACAAACTGAGTAAATTGAGTATATATATATATATTTTGTAGCACGATAAAAGTTTGGTAAGAACAACAATCATATCATAATTGACGGCTTCATCAAATGTGAACATGTATATATATATATATATATGTATAGTGGTAGTGCTAGCTAGCTATATCTCTTTCTAAACAATTGATTAGATTAAATGGGGCCAGACTAATTACGTATGTAGATATCATATATATGGTCTCAAAAAACTAGCTGATGAGCTATATATAGATAACATAAATATTCTTCTTCATGTTTATATGAATGTGAATTCTTCAAAAGGGATATGAACAACATTGAATGGTCCTTGTGTTAGTTGGTTATTTAAAAATATTAGGCTTATATATGCTAGTTAGGACGGTAAATAAAGTCAACTAATCTATGTTAGTTGTGCATATGGACCAAGTGGAATAAGAAGGATCCAATTGGAGATGAATGAGAAAATTTAAGAAATACTACTAGCTGAATTTTGTCAGCAGCCCCAGAAAAATACTACCAGAACCAGGTCGAATCTGCAAAGTTCAAACATAATGTACCTTCAAATATTAAAAGGTAACAACAAATCAAATAGATAAATATACCAAAATTGAAGAATCTTACCCGATTGAGATAAGTAACCTTTCACCAAAATTGAAAAATATAACCAAAATTGAGATAAATATACCAAAATTGAAAAATATAACCAAAATTGAAGAATCAGCTGCCCCAATTGTTGATTCCTGCACCCTTCTACATAGAATAAGGTTAATCCATTCCCAACACTAATAGCCATATAATATATTAAGAAAATGCAATAACTAAGAGTAACCTGGTACTCAGAAAATTGGCCTTTCACAAATCTAAGAACCAAACTTGTCTTCCCTACTCCCATGTCCCCAAGAAGTACCTGCCAGATCATTAATCATTATTCATCACCTGATTATTCAGGCTTGCCTCTTTTTCTAATGATATTGATAAAAGTATATAAAATTGTAATATAATTATTTATGAACTAAGCTTATTTACCTCTTTTTTTTTCAGGTAGTTTTTACCGTCTCTAAAGCATATGATCGGCAACATACTATGTGGAGCTGTTTCAATTCTTAAGACATCCTGAAATAGTGTGCATACGAACAAATGAAAGAGGCAAAAAATATTTCCGAGCCCACCGATCACACAGTAAGATGATATCTTAGAGAGCTACGATAATCAGAGCACTATTTCATTTTAACTTTAACTAATACAATATGAGGCATCATAAAACAAGACATCAAAATAGAATAACATGAAATGAATTCAATTAACAATCATCATTCCTACCAACAAAGAAGTATGAAGTGAATATACTTACAAGGTCTACATTTGAGTTCAATGCTATAGACGGCATAGAGAACCATGGCGGCAAGTCAACTACAGCATGTATCACATACCAATTAAATCACCAAATCAGAAGGATTGAAGAAAAAATAAAGGTTACTACTCACTCTCAAGAAATACTATCTAAGATGTACATTTCAATGCTCCACAAATTTGAGATCAAATAAGAAATACTGGTTCTTCCAAATCAAATAATATTATATCCTACTTTTCAAAATTAACATTGGTCATCAGTTAAAACTAAACTGATAAAATACTTTCATGAGTAAAGGCTAAACTCCATAATATGTAAGTGGAATCAAAATTTATACTCCATTAATGAACTAGTTGACAATTGAAGACGATCATAATCACACTGCAATGGAAAAACATTAGTTGATAACATAAAGTAAACTTTTAAATAACCAAAATTACCTCTTAAGAAGATCATAGTTATCACCTGGATAATCGGAGAATCAGGTTCCAGTTCTGTCATAAAAGCATTGATAAGGGCAGAATTTAGTTGAAGCATTTCATCAGGCATGTTGTGTGCTAGTAAAATAAAAATGAATTCACATAGAAAAATATATTAGTTATACATGGAGAAATTCACATAGATTTTATCAATAGAAAGGGTGTCTAATGAAATTTTCTTTTAGGAGTCAAATCAAACTCTAAATCTTTTTATCAATAGAAAGGGTGTCTAAAGTCTCCATTAAATCTAAATTA
This sequence comes from Arachis hypogaea, assembly GCF_003086295.3. Taxonomy (NCBI): domain Eukaryota; kingdom Viridiplantae; phylum Streptophyta; class Magnoliopsida; order Fabales; family Fabaceae; genus Arachis; species Arachis hypogaea. Next base: position 63,374,771 of record NC_092051.1, read on the forward strand.
CTGCTGATGCTAACTAAACTTCCAAATATATTAATACTCCTCCTTCTCCTTCTAAAGTTCAACATGAAGGAATAGGAGATTATAAGGGTCACACCTGAAATGGGATTGAATGAAGAAAGGGGTCTCCAGACTTGCCATATTCTTTGGCAGCAGATTCCTGAAGCAATCTCGACCACGGTTGCCCTTGTCCCACGTCACCAAAATTTAAAGCTTTCAATAAAACAATCCACCACATAGTAAGATATAAAGCATGAGCTTTCATATTAAGAATAAATGAAAAATTAAAAATTACAAGCAACATTAGAAGTACCAAATTATATCAAATCAAATGAAATAAAAGAAAAGGACATAATCATTATCAGAAGTGAATTGTTGAATAGCAAAACAGAACATTTATAATGTAAGAATGGAAACAAATAAATAATCATGGATTCACTTTTTTTTTCTTTTTTGGAAGAATTAAAGCAAATTTGATATGGATAGACAAGAATATTCACAGTTAGTGTTGCCAACTTCATGAACAAATAGAACAATTATCAAGAATTTAAAGAATGTACTCTACAATTTACATCTGAAAAGAATTTGATTGTTAACCTACTTTTTCGGGACTATGATGCATTTGCTTTAGCATAGGATGCCATGTTATTGATTGCTGCATTCACCTTCTCTAGTAAAATAAAGAAAAGAGAAAAGAATTTAAAACCTGCTGGATTGCTCCAAGAGATTTTCATTTAAAAACCAGAAGTAATGAAAAAAAATTGAAAGGATTTAACAATGACAACTAAATTTTTCATTTTTCTTTCTCTGAGCATGCAATTTACACAGATGTTAAGATGAACTCAAATTACTTAAGATGACAAGGAATCTAGTTCACTTATAGTAACATGGAACATGTTGGTGAACTCAGTTATTCAAGGCAAGACCAAATACTAGAAATTGACATGACCAAGTGCACCAAAAGCTATGTAGAATTGATTTTTCATAAGATCCAATTATATTCTTGCAATTATATTATATTACATACATGCATATAGAAAGAAAATCAGGCAAGTGTTTCAACTTTCAATTACCAAATCAAATATCAAAACATGACATAAGACCTCCTACTTCAGCAAACAAAAATACTCGGAAGGAATTATCCGCCTAATTTTATATTGCACAGATCTTCTATAATATCAAAATTTAATAATATTTTCAAAATATTTTTAAGCTAATAAGGTATTCCGGTTAGATTTTTGAGTGAATTTTTTTCATCTACTTTGACTAAACTAAACCACTCTATATAATTGTGATGATCCTATACCTTTAGTAATACTGATATTATATATCTAAGAGCAATTTTACAGAAAGGTTAATCTGATGTTAGAAAATTTTATCAAAAGCCTAGAAATCAAGGAAATTAAATGCTTAATTTGATAGTAAGCAAAAGCAAACAACAATTGATATTAAATTTCAGAAAAAAGTGAAAAGAAGAACGGAAGACCTAATGTGGCGCTGGCGGATCAGGACCTTGGCATGGTGGATTGACTTGGCCATGCCGGCCTTGAAGAGAAGAGTCTGGAGGTGGTGCTCGAGGAAGTTCTCAACGGTGAGAGCAAGGACGTAATCACAAACGTGAAGAGAAAGCGGAATCAAAATGTAGAAGCTCGCAGCAACAATGTTGTTGCGGCAGCGAGGTGATGAACGAAGCAGCAAGGGAGATGAGAGGCGATGGCTAACCTTTAGATCGAAGCCAGAACAAGATCATAGAAGCTCATTGGAGGCAGCGGCGAGGAGATGAACGATGGCAGTGAACGGCGAGGAGATTCTAGTCGGAGAACGCCGCTGAGGAGATCCTTGCTACAGATCGCGCGCGGAGTAGATCCCAGTGGTAACGTCGTTACCTTACAAAGACACAGTGCGTTAGTTTTGCAATTAGGGTTGGAATCAGATAGAATGCGTGACTACGTGGATTTTTTTAAATAATGGACCCAAATAATGGCGGTTTTAAACCGCCAAAATCATCAAAAACCGCCATTTTGCGCACATTAATTACGGCAATAACATAATACGCCATAGTATCTGAATATTATGGCGGATATATCAGAATGCCATATTATTAATGCCCTTTTAAGATCTTTTTATTGTAGTGACCTGCCAATGTTAAGGCAATCAGAAGCTTTCTGGGGGATTGATGAGAAAACTTTTGCGTGGTCTAGAAATTTGCGGATAAATCCTCGTTGCAAGTATAGTTTCTAAACCTTCAAAAGTCCTTTCATACAAACGTTTTGGTTGTCACAAGTAACAAACCCCTTAAAATTGATAACCGAGTATTTAAACCTCGGGTCGTCTTCTCAAGGAATTGCAGGGAAGAATGTTCTTATTATTGGTTATGAAGATTGTAAATTGGGGGTTTTGGAAGTAAGGTGGGAATATATTATATGACAAGTAAAATAAAATAATAATAATAAAATCTCTTGGCATGGTATAAGAAATTGGAAGTCCAGACTTAGTTATCCTTATCAATAACAATGAAAGTCGAATCTTAATTCCACTTGGTCAACCTTTACTAAAATAAAGGAAAGTCAAGGGACTAATTAGTTTGATCTTCGAATCCTATTTATTTCCTAAGAAAAGGTTGGGATTATTGAAGCTCAATTCAATTAGCAAAGATAACAGTTATCAATTATGCTGTTGAGTTGGATAATTCCTGAGTTACTGATTTCTTAACCAAAATCAATAGGGAGAATATCTAAATTAAATTAAAAGCATTCATGTAAATAAAGCAATCAAACTACGTCTAAACATAAATTCAAGTCATAACATGGAAAGGTTCATAAGCCAATTGGACAACATATCTAATACAAGCATTGAAGCATCTAAAAGTAAAAAGAGAAATATAAAGTAAAAAGAATGTTGAACCTGGGATTTAGAGGCACTCCTAAAACTAAGAGAAATCCTAAATCCTAATCCTAAGAGAGAGGAGAGAACCTCTCTCTAAAAACTACATCTACTCCTAAAATTGTGAATGTGAGAGCCTCCTTATGAATGGATGCATTCTCCCACTTTATAGCCTCTAATCTGTATTTTTTGGGCCGCAAACTGGGTCGAAAACAGCCCGGAAATTGCTGGAGAAGAATTCAAAAACGCTGATTTCCGTCACTACGATGCGGCCGCATGGATCACGCAGTCACGTCGCCTAGCCTCAGGGGAACTATAAGATATTATATATCAAATCGAAGCCCCGGACGTTAGCTTTCCAACGCAACTAGAACCGCGTCGTTTGGACCTCTGTAGCTAAAGTTATAGCCGTCTGAGTGCAAAGAGGTCAGGCTGGACAGCTTAGCAACTTCTTCATCTTCTTGTATTCCTTCCACTTTTGCATGCTTCCTTTCCATCCTCCAAGTCATTCCTGTCCTATAATATCTGAAAACACTTAACACACATATCAAGGCATCTAATGGTGATAAGAAAGGATTAATAATAAGCAAATATAAGATCAAAGAAGCATGTTTTCAATCAAAGCACATAATTAGGAAGGCAAATGTAAAACCATGCAAATAGTATGAATAAGTGGGTAAAGAGTAGATAAAAACCACTCAATTGAGCACAAGATAAACCATAAATAGTGGTTTATCAACCTCCCCACACTTAAACACTAGCATGTCCTGATGCTAAGCTCAAGAGAAACTATAAAGATGAAGAGGAATGGTAGGATGTATGAAATGCAACCTATCTATATGAATGCAACTACATGCAAAATGTTTCTACCTACTTGGTTAAAAGTGAATAAGCTCTTTAAGACAAACATAAACCAGATTTCACTAATTCAAGTCATACAATAAAAGCAAATAAACTTGTAAGAAGATAGCTCATGAAAGCAGGGAACATAGAATTAAGCACTGAACCCTTACTGGTAGTGTATATCACTCTAGTCTCTCAAGTGTATAGGGTTAATCACTCTACTCTTCTCTTAATCATGATTTCTAAACCTTGTTTTTCATCTAACCAATCAACAAATATTTAATGTACTAATGCAAACATCATGAGGTCTTTTCAGGGTTGTAATGGGGTTGAGGTAAAGGTAAGGGTATATATATAAGGCTAAGTGAGCTAGTAAAGTGAATCCTTGATTAGTCTAAGATCTCACCTAACATATATATACTTTATACAATTTTAAAATACTTTTCCTAACTACCCAAATTTTTCCCACTTTTGTATTACATGCTCATGTATCAAACTTATTTTCGAATTTTGTCCCATGTGCATTGATTCTTTGCATTTGGGGTAATATATTTTTTTTTTCATTTTTCTTTTCTTCTTCTCTTTTTTTTGTATCCCCTTATTTAATTACTTAATATATTTTTCTTCAATGCACATGGTAATTTAATTATTTTGATTTCACATGAGCATGCTTCCCAAATTTTCAAATAACTTATTCAATTTAATTCCCTACTTTTTCATATCATCCCATGTTCCCATAAAATTTCCCACACTTAAATTTTACACAATATCTATCTTAAGCTAACCAAGGATTCAACTTGGGATTCTTATTTTTTTTTTTCTGCTTAAGGCTAGTAATGTGGTTATAAAACAGAAGGGATTTAAAAGCTCAAGGGGGCTAACAAGGGTGATGTAAAAGGTAGGCTAATTTTAGGATAAGTAAGCTAAAATCAAACAATGGCCTCAATCATATGCAATCATGTAAATACACTAAATATTGGACATATAGAATGGAACAAAAAAATAGATTACAATCATAGAGAAGGAAACACACAAGAATAAAATATTTATGGTTAAATAATGTAACCATATAAATAAGCTCAAATCTCACAGGTTGTGTGTTCTTTAGCTCAAAAACCATGTTCCAAATACAACTTTAAACAAGTTTTAACATAAATTTTTTTTTTTAAATTAGTGAAATGCTATAAAATTTCTTGAAAAAGAAAATATTACTTCAACCAAGTAGTAACTAAATGCATAAAATCAAATAAACATGCAATTAAATATGCAAATGCAACAACTAACAAGAAAAAATAAAACATTGGTGTTTGAGATAGGAAGGTACTAACCCACGGAGATCAGGATCGACCTCCCCACACTTAAAGATTGCACCGTCCTCGGTGCATGCTGAGATGTGCAAGTGGACGGGTTATTTTAACTGTTGCTTTTCTCTAAAGATTGTGCAGATGGACTTGTCTGTCTCCCCATGTAAACGTCTTCCGGGTCTCTTCCTGGTGGCCATCCTGAAAGAAAAAGGAAAGAAAGGTAACCCAATAATAGAGATAACAAAAATAAATGAAGTATGGTTGGGTTAATGCCAAATGAAAAGGACTCATTTACATGGTAGCTACAACATGTAAGTGAGAAAACAATAGAAGCCATGGCATACCAGTGGTACAGAATATGCAACAATGGGGAAGAGAGTGGGGAAGAAAAGATAATATAAATTAAAAATCAATACAAAAGTAATACAGGTATAAAAGATTGGCATTGGTTTAAATAATATTACCTAACCAGAATAAAACAAGTCATAAGCACCAAGATAATACCAGAAAAGAAATAATAGTTGAATAAGAATATTTGAACACCAATGGTAAAATAATAAATTTAGAAAAATAAAAATATGCAATGAATGAAAGTATGCAAATAAATAAAATAAAATAAAATGAGAGGGAAAAAGGAGGAAAAGAAGAAAAACAAAGTGGGAAAGGAGGGAGAAGGAAGAAATTTGGATTAGAAAAGAGAAGATAAGAAAATTGGCACTAATCTGGATAGGTTGTGCGACGCTGGCGACACGGTCGCGTGGGTGACGCGGTCTCGTGGTGCGCGATAAGGTTGGGTGATGCGGATGCGTGGGGCACGCGATCGCGTGACTTGATTTGTGCTAGTAGCGCGAGTGCAGCCTCGCGGTCGCACAACTCTCTGTTCAAAATTCAGTATTGCCAAAATCTAGGGTGACGCGGTCGCGTGGTTGACGCGATCGCGCGGGTGGCCTTATTTCCAATATGACGTGGCCGCGTGGGTGACGCGTTCACGTGGCAGGGCTTGTGCTACTAGCACGGGTCCAGCCCAACTCCAGCTTAACTTTCTGCCATACATCATTTTTACGCCGATTTCAGGTCACGCGGCCACGTGGATGACGCGGTCGCGTGGGAGGCCATTATTCCCATATGACGTGGTCGCGTGGGGTGATTTATGCCATTGGCACGCCTCCAGCGCTGCTCCTGCAAAACTCTCTGTTCATATTAATATTGTCTCCCATCTCCTTGCGACGCGGACGCGTCGCTGATGCGGTCGCGTCGCGTGCTCGCTTTTTTTTTTTTGGATAATCTGAAAAAAGATGCAGAATACAGTGTTAATGCAAAACTCTAGGTTCAATATAATAAAATAAAATAAAACTCGAAAACAAATAAATAAAAATGAAAAATGAACGATCATACCATGGTGGGTTGTCTCCCACCTAGCACTTTTAGTTAAAGTCCTTAAGTTGGACATTTGGTGAGCTTCCTGTTATGGTGGCTTATGTTTGAACTCATCCAGGAATCTCCACCAATGTTTGTGATTTCAGTAACCTCCGGGGTCCCAAACTAGGCGCAGAAAGCCTTCAAGTAAGTTAAAGCAAGTGATCAGGCCCCAATTGTGGTGATTGATAGAATGGATTCCGGGGTCCCAGACCGTGCCTTTGCACCCGTCTTTTGGTTGAGCAATATTGTTCACTCCGGGTGGCAAGCAGTCTGAATTCTCACGTAAGCGGCCAAACAACTTCCTAGACCCATTCAGTTGAGCTTTATACCAACCTTTGCGTTTAAACTTAAAGCTTCCAACCATAATGAACCTTGCAGGACAGTTCTTACCACTGACCATCTTCCTCCTACTCTTAATGCCACAAAGAGTTCTAAGTTGACCATCCGTCTCTAGTAGCCCATATTCAAGTGGAATTAGAAAGCTAAGGGATATGAATTTTACCCACTTGAATGTTGTGAAGGATGATGGCAACTTAGGGGGAGGTGTTTTTAATGAAATTGCAAGCTCCACTCCCTTGTGCTCTTCTCTGATAATTACCACCTCTTTGCAAACTTCTTTAATTTCAACCTCTTCCTCTTGGTAGCTTTCTTCCAATTCAATCTCCTCTTCATTGCTTTCCAAGGGCATGGGAGGTTGTGCTTCTTCTTCTTGAATCTCCATCTCTTGATCAACCTCTTCCAAGTCTTCAACTGTGATATGCCTTGGAGGTTGTACACCCTCCTCAGCATCAATTTCAAACGTCTTGGAAGGGGTTCTATGACTAGACTTTCCCATGGTGGTTCTGCATCTCCTAAGTCTTCAACCCACTCTTCTTCTTGAATAATGACAGCTTCTTCTACTTGTTCTAGCACGAATTCATTCTCTGTCTTATCCACTGGAGTTTCTGGTATCTCCTTCATGCTACGCTCTTCGTTAGACTGTTCACATGGGGCTGTGGCTGATCCTTGTGTATTTGAGCGCCTAGAAACCCATTGAATTACTACTTGCTCTAGTTGTCGAATGGTTGCCTGAAATCGATCCACTGTTTCCTTGAAACGATCCTTTGTCTCTTGATGCACTCGGCTTTCATAAATAGGATAATAGTACTCTTGGATTGATGGATATGGAGATGATGAATATTGAAGTGGTGATTCTTGTGAGTAATTGGGTTGGAATTGGGGTGGTTCTATATATGGTTCATATGGCTCATAAGGTTGCTGGTATGGTGGTTGAGGGTTAGGGTCATATGGAGGTGAATGGCGGAAAGGGGCTTGTGAGTTTGGTGGTCCAAAGTTATGTTAAGGAAAGGATTCATAGGCATATGGTGGTGGTTGTTGATAGTCCATTGGAGGTGGTTGTTGCCATGAGGATTGATCAAGTCCTTGTGGCTCCTCCCATCTTTGATTGTTCCAACCTTGATGCCTGTTCTCATTGTAATTTCTTCTTCCTGCAACATAATTGTAACCAGACTCATAGCCAAAGGGGTGAGAGTTCATAGTAGTAAATAAAAATAAAAACAAATTAAAATTAAAAGGTTATTTAAATTTTGAATTTGAAAATTAAATTTTGAAATTTGAAATTTGAAAAAAAAATTTTAATTTGAATTTTAAAAAAAAATTTTAATTTTGAATTTTGAAATTTGACTTTTGAAATAAGATAAGATAAGATAAAAATTTTAAAATAAAAATCAATAACCTCTTAATTTAATAAAAAAATAAAAATAAAAACAAATCAAAAAGCAAATATTTACAATAACCAATAATAAGGCACATGTTTGCAATTCCCCGGCAACGGCGCCATTTTGTTGAGAGAACTTTTGCGTGGTCTAGAAATTTGTGGATAAATCCTCGTTGCAAGTATAGTTTCTAAACCTTCAAAAGTCCTTTCATACAAACGTTTTGGTTGTCACAAGTAACAAACCCCTTAAAATTGATAACCGCGTATTTAAACCTCGGGTCGTCTTCTCAAGGAATTGCAGGGAAGTATGTTCTTATTATTGGTTATGAAGATTGTAAATTGGGGGTTTTGGAAGTAAGGTGGGAATATGTTATATGACAAGTAAAATAAAACAATAATAATAAAATCTCTTGGCAGGGTATAAGAAATTGGAAGTCCAGACTTAGTTATCCTTATCAATAACAATGAAAGTCGAATCTTAATTCCACTTGGTCAACCTTTACTAAAATAATGGAAAGTCAAGGGACTAATTAGTTTGATCTTCGAATCCTATTTATTTCCTAAGAAAAGTTTGGGATTATTGAAGCTCAATTCAATTAGCAATGAGAATAGTTATCAATTATGCTGTTGAGTTGGATAATTCCTGAGTTACTGATTTCTTAACCAAAATCAAAGAGAGAATATCTAAATTAAATTAAAAGCATTCATGTAAATAAAGCAATCAAACTACGTCTAAACATAAATTCAAGTCATAACATTGAAAGGTTCACAAGCCAATTGGGCAACATATCTAATACAAGCATTGAAGCATCTGAAAGTAAAAAGAGAAATATAAAGTAAAAAGAATGTTGAACCTGGGATTTAGAGGCACTCCTAAAACTAAGAGAAATCCTAAATCCTAATCCTAAGAGAGAGGAGAGAACCTCTCTCTCTAAAAACTACATCTACTCCTAAAATTGTGAATGTGAGAGCCTCCTTATGAATGGATGCATTCTCCCACTTTATAGCCTCTAATCTGTGTTTTCTGGGCCGTAAACTGGGTCGAAAACAGCCCGGAAATTGCTGGAGAAGAATTCAAACACGCTGATTTCCGTCACTGCAATGCGGCCGCATGGATCACACGGTCGCGTCGCCTAGCGTCAGAGGAACGATAGCATATTATATATCAAATCAAAGCCCCAGACGTTAGCTTTCCACTGCAACTGGAACCGCGTTTGGACCTCTGTAGCTAAAGTTATAGCCGTTTAAGTGCGAAGAGGTCAGGCTGGACAGTTTAGCAACTTCTTCATCTTCTTGTATTCCTTCCACTTTTGCATGTTTCCTTTCCATCCTCCAAGTCATTCCTGCCCAATAATATCTGAAAACACTTAACACACATATCAAGGCATCTAATGGTGATAAGAAAGGATTAATAATAAGCAAATATAAGATCAAAGAAGCATGTTTTCAATCAAAGCACATAATTAGGAAGGCAAATGTAAAAGCATACAAATAGTATGAATAAGTGGGTAAAGAGTAGATAAAAACCACTCAATTGAGCACAAGATAAACCATAAAATAGTGGTTTATCAGGCATGCATGATTCTATAGGAGGTTTATAAAGGATTTTTTGAAAATTGTAAAACCTCTGAGCAATCTGCTAGCTGCTGACACGCCATTTGTGTTCGACATAGAGTGTCTGCAGGCGTTTGAAACTTTGAAAGCTAAGCTGGTCACAGCACCAGTTATTTCTGCACCAGACTGGACATTACCATTCGAACTAATGTGTGATGCCAGTGACCATGCCATTGGTGCAGTGCTGGGACAGAGGCATAACAAGCTTCTGCACGTCATTTACTATGCCAGCCGTGTTCTAAATGATGCACAAAAAAATTACACAACCATAGAAAAAGAGTTGCTTGCAGTGGTTTACGCCATTGACAAGTTTAGATCCTATTTAGTAGGTTCAAAGGTGATTGTGTATACTGACCATGCTGCCCTTAAATACCTACTCACAAAGCAGGATTCAAAACCCAGGCTCATAAGATGGGTGTTGCTTTTGCAAGAGTTTGATATAGAAATAAGAGACAGAAAAGGGACAGAGAACCAGGTAGCTGATCACCTGTCCCGGATAGAACCAGTAGCAGGGGCGTCTCTCCCTCCTACTGAGATCTCTGAGACCTTTCCGGATGAGCAACTCTTCGCCATTCAGGAAGCACCCTGGTTTGCAGACATTGCAAATTATAAAGCTGTGAGGTTCATACCCAAGGAGTACAGCAGGGTGCAAACGAAAAAACTAATTTCTGATGCAAAGTACTACTTATGGGATGAACCATATCTCTTTAAGAGATGTGCAGACGAAATGATCCGCAGATGCGTACCTAGAGAGGAGGCACAGAAGATCCTATGGCATTGCCATGGATCACAGTATGGAGGACATTTCGGAGGTGAGCGAACAGCCACTAAGGTCCTCCAATGTGGGTTCTACTGGCCTACTCTCCATAGAGATGCCCGAGAGTTTGTGCGTAATTGTGATAGTTGCCAGAGAGCTGGTAACTTACCTTATGGTTACGCCATGCCTCAACAGGGGATCTTAGAGATTGAGTTATTTGATGTATAGGGTATTGACTTCATGGGTCCTTTTCCACCATCATACTCAAACACTTACATTCTGGTGGTAGTAGACTACGTATCTAAATGGGTAGAAGCAATTGCCACACCTACTAATGATACTAAGATAGTGCTGAAGTTCCTCCAGAAACATATCTTCAGCAGATTTGGTGTTCCCAGAGTACTCATCAGTGACGGGGGCACTCATTTCTGCAATAAATAGCTTTACTCTGCTATGGTCCGATATGGAATTAGCCATAAAGTAGTAACTCCATATCATCCACAGACAAATGGGCAGGCTGAAGTCTCTAATAGAGAACTAAAAAGAATCCTGGAACGGACTGTAATTACCCGTAGAAGGGATTGGGCAAAAAGTTTGGATGATGCTCTGTGGACATACAGAACTACATTCAAAACTCCTATAGGGACCTCTCCATACCAGCTTGTGTATGGAAAGGCCTGTCATCTGCCCGTGGAACTGGAACATAAGGCCTACTGGGCAACCAGATTCCTAAACCTGGATGCTAAGTTAGCTGGAGAGAAAAGATTACTCCAGCTGAATGAGCTAGAGGAATTCAGAGTCAATGCTTTTGAAAATGCAAAAATTTATAAGGAAAAAGCAAAAAGGTGGCATGATAAGAAACTGTCATCTAGAGTCTTTGATCCAGGATAGAAGGTTCTGCTGTTTAACTCTAGGCTCAGATTATTCCCCGGGAAATTAAAATCCCGGTGGAGGGGACCATATGTGAGTACAAGTGTGTCACCATATGGATATGTTGAGCTTCAGGATATTGACTCTGACAAAAAGTTCATTGTTAATGGACAGAGAATCAAACATTATCTTGAAAGCGATGTTGAGCAAGAATGCTCAAAACTGAGACTAGACTAAAGCTCAGTAAAAAGTCAAGCTATTGACATTAAAGAAGTGCTTATTGGGAGGCAACCGAATTTTTATTTATCTATGTTAATTTCCATTTTCCATTGTTATTTTATATTTTCCTTAGGTTGATGATCATGTGGACTCACAAAAACAACTGCAAAAATCAAAGCAAAATCAAAAACAGCATTAAAAACAGCACACCTTGGAGGAGGAACTTACTAGTGTTTAAACGGCAGTAAGGATAGCAGAGTGGGTGTTAAATGCCCAGTCTGGCACCATTCTGGGCGTTTAACGCCAGGATTGGCACTCCAAGGGGCGTTCACACGCCAAAATGGTGCAAGGATTAGAAATCCTTGGCACCTCAGGATCTGTCGACCCCACAGGATCCCTACCTACCTCAGCACAATCTCTTTCTTCTTCACACATTCCAATAACACCATTCACTAAATACTCTCCCCCATCACCTCTTAACCACTCACACCTCTCCATCTCCTCTAATTTCTTCTTCTTATCCTCCCTTCTTTCTTCTTTTGCTCGAGGACGAGCAAACCTTCTAAGTTTGGTGTGGAAAAAGCATTGCTTATTGTGTTTCCATAACCATTTATGGCACCTAAGGCAGGAGAAACCTCTAGAAAGAGGAGAGAAAAGGCAAAAGCTTCCACCTCCGAGTCATGGGAGATGGAGATATTCATCTCAAAAGCCCATCACTAAGAAAAGGATGGAGCAAACAAGAGAGCCCACTCATGGACCTCAACAAGAGCATTCCACTATCCTCCATGAAATTAGAGAGGACCAAAAGGCCATGAGAGAGAAGCAACAAAGGCAAGGAAGAGACATAGAGGAGCTAAAGCACATCATAAGATCTTCAAGAGGAAGAACAAGCCGCCATCACTAAGGTGGACCCGTTCTTTAATTTCCTTGTTCTTTACTTTCTGTTTTTCGTTCCCAATGCTTTATGTTTTATTTATGTTTGTGTCTTATTACATGATCATTAGTGTCGTAGTGTCTATGCCTTAAAGCTATGAATGTCCTATGAATCCATCACCTTTCTTAAATGAAAAATATTTTCTGAAAAAGAAAAAGAAGTACATGAATTTCGAATTGTAAAACAGATTAATTATTTTGATGAGGTGGCAATGCTTTTTGTTTTTTTGAATGAATGCTTGAATAGTGCATATTTTTGAATTTGTTGTTTATGAATGTTAAAATTGTTGGCTCTTGAAAGAATGATGGAAAAGAAAAAATGTTATTGATAATCTAAAAAATCATAAAAATGATTCTTGAAGCAAGAAAAAGCAGTGAAAAGCTTGCGAAAAAAAAGAGAGGCGAAAAAAATAATACAAGAAAAAGAAAGAAAAAGAAAAAGCAAGCAGAAAAAGCCAATAGCCCTTTAAACCAAAAGGCAAGGGTAAAGTAAAAAGGATCCAAGGCTTTGAGCATAAGTGGATAGGAGGGCCCACAGGAATAAAATTCTGGCCTAAGCGGCTAAACCAAGCTGTCCCTAACCATGTGCTTGTGGCGTGAAGGTGTCAAGTGAAAAGCTTGAGACTGAGCGGTTAAAGTCGTGATCCAAAGCAAAAAGAGTGTGCTTAAGAGCTCTTCACACCTCTAATCGGGGACTCTAGCAAAGCTGAGTCATAATCTGAAAAGGTTCACCCAGTTATATGTCTGTGGCATTTATGTATCCGGTGGTAATACTGGAAAACAAAATGCTTAGGGTCACGACCAAGACTCATAAAGTAATTGTGTTCAAGAATCAACATACTGAACTAGGAGAATCAATAACACTATCTAAATTCTGAGTTCCTAAAGATGCCAATCATTCTAAACTTCAAGGGATAAAGTGAGATGCCAAAACTGTTCAGAGGCAAAAAAGCTACTAGTCCCGCTCATCTAATTGGAGCTAAGTTTCATTGATAATTTGAAATTTATAGTATATTCCCTTTTTTTTATCCTATTTGATTTTCAGTTACTTGGGGACAAGCAACAATTTAAGTTTGATGTTGTGATGAACGGATAATTTATACGCTTTTTGGCATTGTTTTTAGTATATTTTTAGTATATTTTAGTTAGTTTCTATTATGTTTTTATTAGTTTTTATTCAAAAATCACATTTCTGGACTTTACTATGAGTTTTTGTACTTTTCTATGATTTCAGGTAATTTCTGACTGAAATTGAGGGACCTCAGCAAAAATCTTATTCAGAGGCTGAAAAAGGATTGCAGATGCAGTTGGATTCTGACCTACCTGTACTCGAAGTGGATTTTCTGGAGCTACAGAAGCCCAATTGGCACGATCTTAATTGTGTTGGAAAGTAGACATCCTGGGCTTTCTAGAAATATATAATAGTTCATACTTTGCCCGAGATTTGATGGCCCAAACCGGCATTCCAATTCAGCATAAAAATTCTGGCGTCAAAATGCCAGAACTGGCATAAAAGCTGGAGTCAAACGCTCAAACTGGCACAAAAGCTGGTGTTTAACTCCAAGAAAAGTCTCTACATGTGAAAGCTTCAATGCTCAGCGCAAGCACACAACAAATGGGCCCGAAAGTGGATTCTGCATCATTTACTCATTTCTGTAAACCCTAGGCTTCTAGTTTTCTATAAATAGGACCTTTTGCTATTGTATTTACACAACTCATGACACTTTACACGTTTCATATTATATTCTCTACGGCATGAGTCTCTAAACTCCATGGTTGGGGGTGAGGAGCTCTTCTATGTCTCGATGAATTAATGCAATTACTACTGTTTTCTATTCTATCACGCTTGTTTCTATTCTAAGATATTCACTCACACTTCAACCTAACGAATGTGATGATCCGTGACACTAATCATTATTCTCACCTATGAACGCGTGCCTGAAAACCACCTCCATTCTATCTGAAATAGCTTGAGTGCATATCTCTTGGGTTTCTAATCAAAGATTAGAACCTTCGTGGTATAGGCTAGAATTATTGGCGGCCATTCCTGAGATCCGGAAAGTCTAAATCTTGTCTGTGGTATTCTGAGTAGGATCTGGGAAGGGATGACTGTGACGAGCTTCAAACTCACGAGTACTGGGCATAGTGACAAACGCAAAAGGATCAATGGATCCTATTCCAATATGAGTGAGAACCGACAGATAGTTAGCCATGCGGTGACAGTGCATTTGGACCATTTTCACTGAGAGGACGGATGGTAGCCATTGACAACAGTGATCCACCAACATACAGCTTGCCATAGAAGGAGCCTTGCGTGTGTGAAGAGGAAGACAATAGGAAAGCAGAGATTCAGAAGACAGAGTATCTCCAAAACCTCAACCTGTTCTCCATTACTGCATAACAAGTATTTATTTTATGTTCTTTTACTTTTTACAATTAAAACTAAGAATCATTACTGATATCCTGACTAAGAATTACAAGATAACCATAGCTTGCTTCAAGCCGACAATCTCTGTGGGATCGACCCTTACTCACGTAAGGTATTACTTGGATGACCCAGTGCACTTGCTGGTTAGTTGTGCGGAATTGCAAAAGTGTGATTGTAATTTCGTGCACCAGGAAGCATGCAGAAGAGCCTGTGCAGCCCCCTCAACAAAGACAAAGGAGTGACATTGAAGAGATCAAGCACTACATTGGATCCTCAAGGAGGAGCACTAGCCACCATCATTCAGGTGGATTTGTTCTCTTTATGTCCATTTCCTGTTATTTTTCTATTTTCTGTCTGTTTATTTATCTGTTCTCTAGTTCTAGTTGCATGATCATTTGCATTGATGTCTTTAAATTGTAAAACATTCCATATATCTCTCACCTTGCTTAAATGAAAATTTTTATTGAAAAAAATTTAGAGATGCATGAATTTCATACTTAAAATAAGATTAGTTTAATTAGTTTGATGTGGTGTCATCTGCTTTGTTTTCTGAATGTATAAAATAAACAGTGCATATTTAAAGTTGAAATTTATGAATGTTGGCTCTTGAAAGAATAAGGATAAAGGAAAAGTATTATTGGTGATCTGAAAAATCCATAAATTGATTCTTGAAGCAAGAAAAAGCAACAAAAAGAAAAAGAAAAAGCTTGCATGCGAAAAAAAAAGTGGCAAAAAATAAAAAGAAAAAAAAATAAAAAGAAATAAAAAAAAGCCAATAACCCTTTAAACCAAAAGGAAAGGGTAAAAGGGACCAAGGCTTTGAGCATCAGTGGTTAGGAGGGCCCAAAGGAATAAAATCCTGGCCTAAGCAGCTAAACCAAGCTGTCCCTAACCATGTGCTTGTGGCGTGAAGGTGTCAAGTGAAAAGCTTGAGACTGAGCGGTTAAAGCCATGGTCCAAAACAAAAATATTGTGCTTAAGAACCCTCGACACCTCTATCTGGGGACTCTAGCAAAGCTGAGTCACAATCTGAAAAGGTTCACCCAGGTAAAGTGTCTGTGACATTATTGTATCCGGTGGTAATACTAGAAAACAAGGTGCTTAGGGTCACGGCCAAGACTCAGAAAGCTGTGCTAAAAAATCAAAATAATCTTAACTAAGAGAATCAATAATATCATCTAGAATCTAAGTTCCTAAAGATGCCAACATCTCTGAGTTTCAATGGATAGTGAGATGCCATAACTATTCGGAAGCAAAAAGCTACTAAGTCCCGCTCATCTGATTATAACTAAGCTTCATTTGAAACTTAGAAATTTATTGTATCTTAATTTTCTTTTTTTATCCTACTGTGTTTTTAGTTTCTTGGGGACAAGCAACGATTTAAGTTTGGTATTGTGATGAGCGAATATTTTATAAGCTTTTTGACATCACTTACATATAGTTTTTAGTAGTTTTTGTTTATTTTTTATTAATTTTTTATAGATTTTACTGTTAAATTCACATTTTTTGATTCTACTATGAGTTTTTGTAATTTTGTATAATTTCAGGTATTTTCTGGCTGAAATTGAGGAGCTGGAGTAGAAGTCTGATTCAGAGACAGAGAAAGCACTGCATATGCTGTTCGGATCTGACCTGCCTGCATTCGGAAGAGCTTTTCTGAAGCTACAGAAGTCCAAATGGAGTGCTCTCAATGGATATGAAAAGCTAACTTCCAGAGGTTTCCAACAATATATAATGTTCCATACTTTGCTTCGGATTAGAAGGCCCAAAACTGGCGTTCAATGCCGGCTTCCTGCCCCCCTTCCAGGCATCCAGCGCCCAAGGAGCAGAGCCCAGCATCCAAAGGCCCAAGGAGCCTCATAGCACGTGGATCTCATCAAAGCTCAGCCCAAACACTCACCAAGTGGGCCTCATAAGTGGATTTTAGCACTAAATAGACTATTTTACCCTTAATAGTCATCTGTTTAGCATTTAAAGTGTATTTTACATGATTTTCAGAACATATCATACACCATACACATTTTTGTCATTGTTTTCACATTAGTATGAGTTTCTAAACCTCCTAGGTTAAGGGGAGGAGCCCTGCTGAGTCCTATGAATAAATAAAAGTATTTCTGTTTCTTCTCGATCTGTGTTTGATTAATTCTAACATGTGTATTCGTTCTTCATCACTATGAATGCATTGAACTGGCATAAGGTTATCACATTCTACATGGGTTCAAAGTGCATCTTTCATTGGACAATGATGAACCACTAGCTTGAATACACGTCTCTCGGACGGTTAATCCACGACTTTGTTGGGGACTTCTCGAGACATCAGTTCAACTGATTTTCGGGGAGATTAGGGTCTCTGTGGTAGAGGCTAGAACCAATACAAGCTTCACCCTCAATCAGAATGGATCCACACTAAACCTGGGGTTCAGATCTGGAAGAGTATTGGCAGCTGCTCAAACCAGTGTGATGTTGGCTAGATTACACCGTCGATGTAGGTTTTCACAAATTAGAATTCTATCATTGAAAGTATAGCCTAGACCAACGATTACTCTCTAAATCAAATGTTTAATCCAAAGGATATGTCACAATTGAAACCAGTTCAATTCTGGGAGTTTCAATTCCCAGGTCATCTCCCAAGGACACTTGAGACCAATGAGTGTGTAATCTTGGTTGTGAGGATCATGGGGTTTTCAATAAAGAGATTAATATATAAAGCAATAAAAAAACATGCAAAATTATAATAAATGAACTAATAAAGGAATTAATGAAGTTACTGCAATACAGACAAGAAAGGTATAAAAAGGAACTAATGTAAATGTGTATGAAGAAATTGAAGCATAAAAGGTGTCTTGGCTTGGAGTGAGCTAAGAGTCCTTTCCTTGTTGGAACCATAACTATGACAACTAAAATGGATTAATCTCACTTGATCAACGCTCACATCGGAGGGTAAGTTAAATGAGCATAAGTGTTCTCAACACACAAACCCTAAATTGCTTGCTAATTGCCTTAGCAACAACATAGCGTTAGTGGTAACAAGAACAATTAACAATCCAAAATTGACACTAAATATTGGACATTCCGACTCTAGAAACCCAATTGCTCACTTTTCCCAAGCCAAGAGATAGAAAACTAGCCCAAAATCATACTTGACATTTTGTCAAACACTTGGTGGGCAAAAAACTTAAACATGGGAAAAATGAGAAAAAGCTTGAAACCAAAAGCAACAAATGATCTCAATCAACAATAAAGACTCAAGAAAGCATGTAACAATCATCAAAGATCAAATTTATCAACAAGAAATAGAAATTGCAAAAGAGAAGTGAAATTGAACTATAACTTGAATTATAAGAAAGAGTAAGAACAATGTAACTATAAAGATTAGCAACAAAGAGATACTTACAATGGGAATTAGCAAAATCCAAGATCAAAATGGAAATGACACTTGAATGTAGAAACCCTAGTATAAACCCTAGTAGAGAAGATGATGAAAAACTTAAAGAAAAACTACACTAAAAGCTATTTACTACTAACTCCTAAGCTACACTAATGTTATGCTATGGTATGGTCTTCATTTTCCCTTCCTTAAGAGATAAATGGCTTCAGAAATGGGCCTCCAAACCACCAAAATCACGAGTCACGTGAGATTTTAATGAAGGTATGTGCGTCCACCTGTGCGGACGCACAGACGTGTGCGTCCGCACACTCTGCGAAAAATCTCGACCCGTGCGTATGCACAGGAGGTTGTTCGCGCACACACTAGGTGATGCTTGAATGGAACGTGTGACGCGCATTGTACGGCTCACGCGCACGTGTGGCTTTGAATTGATGGCTGTGCGTACGCACGTAGGTCTGTGCATACGCACACTAGGCTGAGCTCTTCTCCTTTAATTCTTCATGCTTCCCCCACTTTGAATGCTCTTCTTCCATTTTCTCCAAGCTATTCCTGCCTTATACATTTGAAATCACTCACAAATAATATCAAGGCATCAAATGGAAGTTAAATGGGATAAAATTAATCAAATTAGGCACAAAAGAGCATGTTTTCATAATTAAGCACAAATTAGGAGGAAAGTTCAAACGCATGCTATTTAGTGGAATAAGTGCAAGTTTATATGATGAAATCCATTCAATTTCAACCAAAAATCATCATCAAATATGGATTCATCAATTCTCCCACACTTAAACACTAGCATGTCCTCATGCTAAACATACTCAAAGGAGATAGATGAAAGGAAAACGACTTATTCTAAGTACTACCTAAATGCATGCAACTATCCTAAAGGTTACTACCGATATGTACTATGCAAAGAGTTGGTAGAACAGACCATGAAATTCCAATCCATCACAAGAAGGCTTTGGGGCAATGATAATGAGATTTGTTGTGATGGTATAGAATTTCCTCAAATGAATGAATTCTCGTTGCAAGTATAGTTCTACACCAACAAACAATTCTCACATAAAAAATTTTGGTTGTCACAAAGAACAAACCCCAAATAAGAATTAACCGAAGTATTTAGACTCTGGGTCATCTCATAAGGAATTGCAATGAAGTGAATGATTATTGGCTATGAAGGACAAGGGGTTTGATTTTTAATTGGCAAGAAAAATAGATGGCAAGAAAGGTAAATCAAGCAAGTATTTAAAGAATACAAGCAATTAAAGAAAGCAAGTAATAAAGAGAGACATTCATGGCAAGGATTGAGATCATAGGCTTTCCATCCTAGTCACTAATAACGATAATTAACAAGAATTTATCTTATTTTGTCATCTCCAATATTGGAAGAAGGTGTAAGTTATCTTCCATGAGAGAAAGACAAACAAGACTAGCTAATCTCAATCCAAATGTCCTAATCAACTCACTAATTGAATTAGCAAGAGCTTAGAGTCAATGGAATTAATATTAACTAACAACTCTAGATCACCAATCTAAATTGGGTTTTCATGACTCAAGATTACCTAATTACTCTTTCCAAGCCAAGAATGCTCAAAGTCTACTCTAAAGCCCAACCAAGCATTTTGTCAAACACTTGGTGGGTACAAATGGAAAACATGGTAAATGAGCAAGAAATATAAATCTACCAACTACCAATTGCAAGGAAAGTAAGAATATAACTCAAATCAACAATAAAAGAACATCAAAATCAAATCTCATTAAAAGAAAACCCAAATCCAACAAGTGTTCATCAACATAAAAGAGAGCAAAAAGGAGAAATTAACATGAAAACTAAGGGAATCAAGTAATAAGAACAAGAAATCCTAAAAGAAACAAGATGAAAACATGTAACTGAACCTAGATCTAAGATGGGAATATCCTAGAAACCCTAATTCTAGAGAGAAGAGGGATCTTCTCTCTCTAGAAACTAAACTACATGATACTAATCCTACAAACAATTACTACCCCTTTGCTTGGGCTTCAATTCTGCATGAAATACACTCAGAAACAAGTTTGAATTGGGCCTGGGCAGCTCAGAAATCGCCCCCAGCGTTTTGCCTTTAAGTGAGTCACGTGCAAGTATCGGCGTGTACGCGCCATGTGCGCAAGCGTCGAATTGGCTATTCTCATCCGCGCGGACGCATCATGTACGCGTGCGCATCCCTATGCAAAGTCACTTTTGCGCGCGCGCCTTGTACGCGTGCGCGCCCATCAATGCATTCCAAATTCTTGTTTCCTCATGGATTCTCCACTTTGTATGCTTTTCTCCTCATTTCTTCCATCCAATACTTGCCTTATGAGCCTGAAATCACTCAACAAATACATCAAGACATCGAATGGAATTAAAGTGAGTTAAAATCACCAATTTAAGGGCCTAAAAAGCATGTTTTTACATTTAAGCATAAATTAAGGGAGAATTACAAAACCATGTTATTTCATTGAATAAATGTGGGAAAAGGTGAATAAATCTCCTAAAATAAGCACAAGATAAACCATGAAATCGGGGTTTATTAGGCAAATACAAAGAGTTTATGCACTAAAACCAATATCTAAAGAATTGAATTGAACTTTTCAGATCTAATCAACAAACAACTTGCAAGAAGATACAACATGAGATGCAAGAACATAGAATTGAGCGATCGAACCCCTCACCGAATGTGTATTCGCTCAATTCGCTCAGTGTTTAGGGCTTAATCACTCAATTCTCCTTTATCATGCTTTTCAAAGATTTGCACTTCATCTAACAATCAACTAGTATTTGATGCATGAAAGACAAATATCATGAGGTCTTTTGAGGGTTGTAATGGGGCAAGGGTTTAGGTAGGATAAATATGGTTACATGGACTTAAAGAATTAGTTCTTTGATTAGCTTAAGTGTCCACCTAATCCTATATCACCTATACACTCATAACAATGCAACCTAGCTACCCAATTTTCCTCTTATATCACCTTACTCATGTACTTTCTTTTCAAAACATGAAAATATGGATCCTTTATTTTAACTTTTTATTTCACTTTCTATTATGCACAATTTTTTTTAGATTATTTATTGCCTTTGTTAGCACAAGAGATGCATATGACCTAAAACAATGAAGCCATAAGCATTTTTCAATTGCCAATTTTTCACAATGAGTTCCATGCCTTTATCAGCAAATGCTTCCCAACAATTCCCCCCACACTTAGAATGTACACACTAATCTGCCCAAGCTAATCAAAGAGTAATTCAAGGACATCAATGGTTTTTCGCTTAAGGGGAAATAATGTGCTAAAATTAAAACAAAAGGGAATTACAGGCTCAACAAGGGTTCACAATGGTGAGTATAAGGGTTGGCCGTATAGGTTGGTGAGTTTAACATCAAATATGGCCTCAATCATGCTAAATGCATCCAAAAAACAAATACAGGATGTAAAGAATCATGAAAATCAATGATCACAATAAAAAAGGAGTGAAATCATACTAGAACAAACATTATGGTTGAAAAAAGCAACCATCTATCAAGGCTCAAATCTTGTAAGGTATGTTGTTCTAGCTCTTTTCTATGTTCCACAAACAGAAAACTTCAAGCAAGTTAGAAAACACAATTTTTCTTCAATTCAACCGATGGTATGCCCTTAGAAAGATTTCATGGAAATTCCTTGGTGTTTCACCAACTTATTCATTCTATCATGCAACATGCAAACATTAACTACCATATAACTATGAACACTAAAGAGATATATATAGACAAACCAACTAAGATGCAATAAAGATAAAGCTACTAAAATTCAGTAAAAAGAACTAAAAAAGTACTGCAAAGTGTTTTGAGAAAAGAAATTTTTACCATCCACGGAGTCGATACTCCCCCACACTTAGTTCTTGCACGGTCTTCCATGCTTGCTTCGGATTCGGGAGAATGAGAACTTCGAGGCCACCTTCAGCTGGTGGTATTAGGAATGGGTTGGTCACCTTCATCATACTCCTCCCCAACTAGCTCGGATGAAGCCTCAGGAGCTAGGCCGAGGTCTCTTCCTTCTGGCTTTGTCGATATCCACTCAAAATGCTTCTGCTCCAATTGCTCCATGTGGTGGATATCGTGCAAGATGTCTCGGAATAAATTCGGAAGAGACCAGAGAACCGGTAAAGTAGTCGATGAGGTTGGTTGACTTGATGGTGGTGCTATGGGTGCCTTCCTCTTCGAGGGTGTCTTATCTGATGATCCATCCAATTCTCCCCTCGGAATGAACTTGTTGCCTCTTGGAAACTCGAACATGATATCCATTGGTTGCCTCTCTACCCCCGCTGCATTTGCTAAGCGCATCACCTTCGACGGAAATGGAATGTTGATATTCTTCTTCTCAACTAATTTCCAAATCGATTTGCACAACAAAAGTACAATGGCTATATGCTTCCCTTCCATAATAGCCCACAGTAGCAAAGCAGTTCTAAATCTCACATGGGTAGTGTGGGTTCTCGGGTTGATGTAGTCCGCCACAATCTGAAGCCATATACGAGCTTCATCATTTAAATTAGAGTATGAAATACTAGTGGGAATAGAATTTCTCCCTTTGCTATACTCCCAATGTAACAACCCCGTTTTTCGAGTACGTGAGATCTTTTTTGAGGGCACGGATTTTTCCAGAAGATCAGTAAAGGGAACACCTCTGCTGTATCATCAAGCATCTCAATACTCATTGTCATTATGTCATCCTTAAGCTAGAACTTCTTCTGAGGCAAGCTCAATAACGCAATCATGAAGAACCTAGTTTTTGAACCATATCAGTTTGGAGTTTTGATTCTAGTTTTCGTAAATAGTCTCTGTTTGACGAACCAGACTCGATTCATGAGATAAGAAAGATAATAGTATACTATTATCATTATATTAGTATTAGAAGATGCTTGAATGTTATTATAAGGTTACCTGGTCTGTTTTAGTTAAAAACAGGAAATCGATTTAACCGGGTACACAGTTTACTGGTGCAGCTTAGCACCAGCACGCTTTGATGACTTTAGCATTGCTAATGCCTCATCATACATGTTCTATTCTCATATTAAATATGTTACTAGTGTCATTTATGCTTGTAGCTCAGAAAAGAATTTTTAGAGATGTTTTTACCAGTGTTCCAATACATCTAGTTTTAGTAGTTATACACCTGAGATATTTTAATATTATTTTAACACACCTCCAAGCCAACCAATCACAACTCAACTTACACCCTCAAGACCTCCAAGGCTGCCTCATTTGCTCATTGTGGCCGAAAATCATCAAGAGAAAAGGAGAGAAAGTTCTTATTTCATAAATCTTCAAAGCTTGATTTTTTCTGAACTAAAACTCAAATCAGAACTCCGATTACACTAAAATGATCCTCTCTTCTTCCTCTACATAACCATGTAACTTATCAAGGATGGAAATAAGGTAAGATGGCTGTTCCTTTCCCCTTTGAATTTGGTTTTCAAGGAATCATGCTAAAAACATGTGTTTTCTTGATGTTCTTCCTTAGGAATCATGCTTAACTTGACTTGAGGACCAAGAAATGTTTATTTCCAGCAAGTTTAAGGTGATAAATCTCTTCCTAACATGCTGAATGAGATTTGGTCAGTTGAGGATTTGTGGATTTAAAGTTGTTCTTGATGTGATTTAGGAGGAAAAAGTACTTTAAGAACACTTCAAGTAGTAACCGAATTTGGAGTAGCAAATCAAGGTAGGGTTTGATGAAATTAATCTTTATTAATTGTGTTTGAGTCGTGTGATTATTGTATTCTTTGGTTATGCTTGAAATTGATTGCTTATATGAGCTATTCTTGGTGAAAGTTTGTTGAAATTTTGATGAAATTTGATGATATTCAAGCTATGAAACATGTTCTCGAGTGCAGCTGGAAAAATGAACCCTAGACCTCAAATTGGGATTTAATTTGTGTTAAAATTATGTAAAAAAGATAGGGTTTTAGTGGCTGGGAACTTATTATGAATTATGGTAAAAATCGGTTGCTGAAAAGATTGAAAAACGGGTGAAAACAGAGAAAGAATATGAAGAATTCACGAAGAACACTTTGAGTGTGATGAAGAACATGGAAGAACAGGCCTTAGATCTTGAAAAGGGCAAGGAAGTAAATTTTTTTGTGTTTGGGGGGTTATTTGGTAATTTCCAAAAGTTAGGATGGTTAAAGTAGAAATATTAAAAGTTACGGGTGGTAAAAAGTGAATTTATAAAGTAAAAGGTAAAAGGAAGGTAATTTTCGAAAATTTAATGATAAAATAATAAATAATAATAAAATATTAAATAATAATATTTAATTAAAAATAATATTTTAATAAAAATAATAAAATAATGTGGAAAAGGCAAAAGCTTTAGAAAAACAATTTTAAGCGCAGAATCTCATAATCACCTTCATAAAAAACTTAGGGAGTTGTAAAAACATATTTGTGAGGCAAAGACAAAGGAAAGATAAAAAGTTAAAGAAAACATAAAAATCAAAGAAAAAGTCTGTAAAGTTTTAACGACAAAAACTAACACAGACTAGTGAATGAACTTGGAGCAACATAGTTAGTTATTGAGTTGCGCCTAGGGTTAGGTATTATATGAAAAGTTAAACTGTTTCAGTGTAGACTTAATGAACCTATACGTGGGACAGGCTAACTATTCATACCAAAATTTGCATAAGCTTTAAATACATACGTTAAACAGAGAAATCAGAGAAGAGAAGAGAGACACAGAGAATAGAGTAATTAGAGAAGAATAAAGAGACAAAGAGAAAAGAGTAATATAACTAAGAGAATAGAGGGAAAGAGTGTAAAAATAAAGAGTTAAGCCTTGCGACAAGATATTCTATTTTATATTCATCTGCTACTTATCTGTTGGCCCTAGAGGTCATTGATTTAAGAGAATTGTCCTGTTGGTATAGAATTTCACACAAAATGAATGAATTCTCGTTGCAAGCATAGTCATACAACAACAAACAATCCTCCCAATAAAAAATTTATGGTTTTGTCACAAGTACAAACCATAAATAAGAATTAACCGAAGTATTTGGACTCTGGGTCGTCTCACAAGGAAATTGCAGTGAAGTGTATGATTATTGGTTATGAAGGGGCAAAGGGGGTTTTGATTGGTGAGTGGGCAAGAAATTAAATGACAAGAAAAATAAATCAAGCAAGCAATTAAAGAAGCAGGTAAAGAAGAGAGACATTCATGGTAAGAGTTGAGATCATAGGCTTTCTATCCTAGTCATATAATGATTAATTCATCTTATTTAGTCAACTCCAACACATAGGGAGAAAGTCAAACAAGATTAATCAATCATATCACAATAATAAACAAGAATTTATCTCATTACGTCATCCCCGAAGATGGAAGAAAGTATCATGTTATCCTCACACTCAGAGAAAGTCTAATAAGACTAGCTAATCTCAATCCAAATGTACTAATCAACTCACTAATAGAATTAGCAAAAGATTAGAGTCAATGGAAATCATACTAGCTAACAACTCTAGATCACCAACATAAGTTGGGTTTTCATGACACAAGATTGCCTAATTACTCTTTCCAAAGCCATGAATGCTCAAAGTCTACTCTAACATCCTTCCAAGCATTTTGTCAAACACTTGGAAGGCATAAAAGAAAAGCATAATAAATGACAAGAAATAGTAAAATCTAACAACTACAAATAGCAAGGAAAGTAAATCAACAACTCAATTCATCAATAAAAAGAAACATCAACATCAAATTGCATTAAATGTAAACCAAATCCAACATGAGTTCATCATCACAAAAGAGAGCAAAATGAGAAATTAACTTTACAACTAAGAAAATCAAGATGTAGAAATGAGAAATTATAAAGGAAATAAGATGAGATCAAGGAATTAAACATGGATCTATGACAAGTTAACCTAATCCTAACCTAATTCTAGAGAGAAGAGGGAGCTTCTCTCTCTAGAAAACTAACTAAAGGCTTATGTTGGCTAAACTAATTGCTCCCCCTTTGCTTGGACTTCAATTCTGCATGAAATACACTCAGAAACAAGTTGGATTTGGGCCTGGGCAGCTGATGAGCAGATAATTTATACGCTTTTTGGCATTATTTTTAGTATGTTTTTAGTATGATTTAGTTAGTTTTTATTATATTTTTATTAGTTTTTAAATAAAAATAATATTTCTGGACTTTACTATGAGTTTGTGTGTTTTTCTGTAATTTCAGGTATTTTCTGGCTAAAATTGAGGGAGCTGAGCAAAAATCTGATTCAGGCTGAAAAAGGACTGCAGATGCTGTTGGATTCTGACCTCCCTGCACTTGAAATGGATTTTCTCGAGCTACAGGAGTCCAAATGGCGCGCTCTCAATTGCGTTGGAAAGTCGACATCCAGGGCTTTCCAGCAATATATAATAGTTCATACTTTGCTCAAGGATAGACGACGTAAACTGACGTTCAACGCCAGTTCAATGCTGCAGTCTGGCGTCAAACGCCAGAAACAGGTTACAAATTGGAGTTGAATGCCAGAAACAGATTACAACCTAGCGTTCAACTCCAGAAACAGCCTAGGCACGTGAGAAGCTTAAGTCTTAGCCCCAACACACACCAAGTGGGCCCCAGAAGTGGATTTCTGCACCAATTATCTTAGTTTATTCATTTTCTGTATACCTAGGTTACTAGTTGAACAACTGACGGTTCATCTTGTTGCTTAGATTAGGAAAATTTTGTCTTTTGGGTCAGAGTCTTTTATTTTCTTTTCAAAAATTTTCCAAAAATATATTATTTTTCTTTATTAATCTTTAGAGTTTTCTATTTGAGTCTAGTTGCATGTTTTAAGCTTGGTGTCCTTTGTGTTTTTGTCATCCAAAAAAAAAATAGTTTTTCTCTGTTTAATCCTTGCATTTGTTGAATGCGTCTATGTTCTTGTGAATAGTTGCTCCTTTGAGTCCTTCTTTCTAAAATTTTCTCAAAAATAATTTTTCTTTGATTAAATCTTGTGTCAAATTTTAAGTTTGGTGTTCTTTTTTTTGTTATTGAGTACTTTGAGTCGTTGAATTTTTGTTCTTCGTGTTCTTGTGAATCTTCAAGGTGTTCTTGAGTCTTGCTTGTGTTTTGATCTTAAAATTTTTATGTTTGGTGTTCCTTGGTGTTTTTCCTCCAAATTTTCGAAAATAAGGAGCATTAGATCTAAAAATTTTAAGTTTTGTGTCATTTTATTGTTTTTCTCTTTCCTCATTAAATTCAAAAAATATATCTTTTCTCTTTATTTTATGTAATTTTTGAAATTTACATAAGAATTTCAGATTTTTATTTTAAAATTTCTACTCTATCTTATCTTAGTTTTAAAAAAAAATTTCAAAATTCAAATCTTTTTCAAAAAAAAAAATCATATCTTTTTCAAAAACTTATCTTATCTTATTTCAAATTTCAAATTTCAAAATTTAAATTTCAAAAGTTTTTAATTTAAATTCCTTATCTTCTCTTACCTAGCTTATTTTATCTTTTCAAATCTCAAATCTTAAAATAAAATCTTTTTCATATCTTTTCTTTTATTTATTTTATTTTATTTTATTTTATTTTCTTACAAGTATCTTTAATTTTAAGACGTATCTTTTTCAAAACTTCCTAACCAATTTCTCTCTCTTCATTTTTTCAAAAATCCTCACCCACATTTTTTTCAAATCTTTTTAATTAATTAATTTAGTTTTCAATTTTTTATTTCTTTTTCTTCTAATTTTCGAAATTATAGTCAATTTTTCATTTATTTTATTTTATTTTATTTTAATTTCGGTTTTCAAAAAAAAAATAAAAATAAAAATATTTTATTTGCAATCCGCATCATCTCCCTTTTTCCATCATGGACCTAAGTGGAAATGAACAGTCTAGAAGGACTCTGGGGTCATATGCTAACCCCACTACTGCTGCATATGGGAGTAGCATCTGTATACCTCCCATCAAAGCAAGCAGTTTTGAGCTAAATCCTCAGCTCATTGTCATGGTGGAGCAAAATTGCTAGTATTCCGGTCTTCCACAGGAAGAACCTACTGAGTTTCTGGCGCAGTTCTTGTAAATTGCTGACACAATGCGTGACAAGGAGGTAGATCAGGACGTATACAGGCTGTTACTGTTTCCATTTGCTGTAAAAGATCAAGCTAAGAGGTGGTTAAATAACCAACCCACAGCAAGCATAAGGACATGGAAACAATTATTAGACAAATTCCTGAATCAATATTTCCCTCCAAAAAGGATGACACAGCTAAGGCTGGACATCCAAGGCTTTAAACAAGAGGATGATGAATCCCTTTATAACGCCTGGGAGAGGTACAGAGGGATGCTAAGAAAATGCCCCTCTGTAATGTTTTCAGAGTGGGTGCAATTAGACGTCTTCTACTATGGGCTTACAGAAAAAGCTCAGATATCTCTAGACCACTCAGCTGGTGGATCTATACACATGAGAAAGACTATTGAAGAGGCTCAAGAGCTTATTGATATAGTTGCTAGAAATCAGCATCTGTACATAGGTAATGAGTCCTCCATGAAAGAAGAAGCTAAGTGATGAGCGGATAATTTATACGCTTTTTGGCATTGTTTTTAGTATGTTTTTAGTAGGATCTAGTTACTTTTAGGGATGTTTTTATTAGTTTTTATGTTAAATTCACATTTCTGGACTTTACTATGACTTTGTGTGTTTTTCTGTGATTTCAGGTATTTTCTGACTGAAATTGAGGGACTTGAGTAAAAATCAGATTCAGAGGTCGAAGAAGGACTGCTGATGCTGTTGGATTCTGACCTCTCTGCACTCAAAGTGGATTTTCTAGAGCTACAGAACTCAAAATGGCGCGCTTCCAATTGCGTTGGAAGGTAGACATCCAGGGCTTTCCAGCAATATATAATAGTCCATACTTTGGCCGAGTTTAGATGACGCAAAAGGGCGTTGAATTCCAGTTCTATGCTGCAGTCTGGAGTTAAACGCCAGAAACACGTCACAAGCCAGAGTTGAACGCCAGAAACACGTTACAAACTGGCGTTCAACTCCAAGAATGACCTCTCCACGTGTAAACTTCAAGCTCAGGCCAAGCACACACTAAGTGGGCCCCGAAAGTGGATTTATGCATCAATTACTTACTTCTGTAAACACTAGTAGCTAGTTTAGTATAAATAGGACTTTTTACTATTGTATTAGACATCTTATGATTTTTAGTTCTTCTTCGGATCATATTGCTCACGTTTAGGGGCTGGCCATTCGGCCATGCCTGAACCTTTCACTTATGTATTTTTAACGGTAGAGTTTCTACACTCCATAGATTAAGGTGTGGAGCTCTGCTGTTCCTCACGAATTAATGCAAAGTACTACTGTTTCTCTATTCAATTCAACTTATTCCGCTTCTAAGATATTCATTCGCACTTCAATATGAATGTGATGAACGTGACAATCATCATCATTCCCCTACGAACGCGTGCCTGACAACCACTTCCGTTCCACCTTAGATTGAATGAATATCTCTTGGATCTCTTAATCAGAATCTTCGTGGTATAAGCTAGATTGATGGCGGCATTCATGAGAGTCCGGAAATTCTAAACCTTGTCTGTGGTATTCCGAGTAGGATTCAGGGATTGAATGACTGTGACAAACTTCAAACTCACGAGTGCTGGGCGTAGTGACAGACGCAAAAGGAGGGTGAATCCTATTCCAGTATGATCGAGAACCTCAGATGATTAGCCGTGCTGTGACAGAGCATTTGGACCTTTTTCACAAGAGGATGGAATGTAGCCATTGACAACGGTGATACCCTTACATAAAGTTTGCCATGGAAAGGAGTAGGACTGATTGGATGAAGACAGCAGGAAAGCAGAAGTTCAGAAGAACGAAAGTATCTCTATACTCTTATCTGAAATTCTCACCAATGAATTACATAAGTATTTCTAACTTTATTTTCTATTTATTTATTATTACTATTCGAAAACTCCATAACCATTTGATATCCGCCTGACTGAGATTTACAAGGTGACCATAGCTTGCTTCATACCGACAATCTCCGTGGGATCGACCCTTACTCACGTAAAGTTTTATTACTTGGACGACCCAGTGCACTTGCTGGTTAGTTGCGCGAAGTTGTGAAGTTATGTCTGGACCATGGTATTGTGCATACGTTTTTGGAGCCATTACCAGGGAATCAATTTCGAACAACAATTTAAGTATGAATCACAATTTCGAGCACCAAGTTTTTGGCGCCGTTGCCGGGATTGTTCGAGTTTGGACAACTGACGGTTCATCTTGTTGCTCAGATTGGGTATTTTTCTTCTTATTTTATTTTCAAAAAGTTTTCAAAAAAATTTTCCAAAAAAAAAATTATTTTCAAAAAAAAATATATATTTTTTCTTCATAATTTTTAAGAATGAATTCTAGAGTTTCATGAAGCATGTGAAGCCTAGCTGGCTGCAAAGCCATGTCTAAATTTATTTGGACTGGGGCTTCCAACCCAACATTATTAAGAGCAAGCTAGTTGTTGCTAATCCACCTGCTGCTGTTCCTGATCCACCTGATTTACATGCTAAAGCTTGACTGGCTATTAAGCCATGTCTAACCCTCAGATTGGAGCTTTAGACTAAGAGTGCAAGATTCCTGGAATTCATATTAAAAATTTTGGAATCCTTATTTTTCTTTTTCACAAATAATTTTCGAAAAATATAAAAAAAATTCATAAAATCATAAAAATCAAAAATATTTTGTGTTTCTTGTTTGAGTCTTGAGCCACTTTCAAGTTTGGTGTCAATTGCATTTTTTCTAAAAATTCTTTGCATTTTTCGAAAATTCATGCATTCATGCATTGCATTCATCATGATCTTCAAGTTGTTCTTGACCAGTCTTCTTGTTTGATCCTTATATTTTCTTGTTTTGTGTCTTTTCTTATTTTTCATATGCATTCTTGCATTCATGGTGTCTATACATGAAAATTTTCTAAGTTTGGTGTCTTGTATGTTTTCTTTTCTTGAAAAAATTTTCAAACATATGTTCTTGATGTTCATCATGATCTTCAAAGTGTTCTTGGTGTTCATCTTGACATTCATAGCATTCTTGCATGCATTCATTGTTTTGATCTAAAATTTCCATGCATTGAACATTTTTAGTGTTTCTTTCTCTCATCATAAAAATTCAAAAATAAAAAAAATATCTTTCCTTTTTTCTCTCATAAATTTCAAAAATTTGATTGACTTTTTCAAAAAAAATTTTAAAATCTAGTTGTTTTTTATGAGTCAAATCAAATTTTCAATTTGAAAATCTTATCTTTTTCAAAATCTTTTTAAAAAATTATATCTTTTTCACTTTTCTTATTTATTTTCAAAAATTTTAAAATATTTTTCAAAAATATTTTTCTTAATTTTATATCATAATTTTCGAAAATATCATCAACAATTAATGTTTTGATTCAAAAATTTCAAGTTTGTTACTTGCTTGTTAAGAAAGATTCAAACTTTAAGTTCTAGAATCATATCTTGTGATTTCTTGTGAATCAAGTCATTAATTGTGATTTTAAAAATCAAATCCTTTTCAAAAATAATTCTAATCATATCTTCCTATCATTTTTTTTAAAATCTTATCTTTTTCAAAAATTTGATTTTTTTAGATATCTTTTCTAACTTTTTATCTTCTTATATTTTAAAAATTGATTTTCAAAATTTGTTTCAACTAACTAATTGACTTTTTGTTTGTTTCTTATCTTTTTCAAAACTACCTAACTAACTCTCTCTCTAATTTTCGAAAATCTCTTCCCTCTTTTTCAAAAATTCTTTTTAATTAACTAATTGTTTCAATTTTTAATTTTAATTTGATTTCATTCCTAATTTTCGAAAATCACTAACCCCTTTTCAAAATTTTATTTTCGAGAATCCTCTTTTTCTCTCATCTCCTTCTATTTATTTATTCATCTACTAACACTTCATCTCACCCAAATTCGAACCCCCTCTTCCATCTGTGTTTGAATTTTCTCTTCTTCCCTTCTTTACATTACATTCTTTTCTTTTTCTACTCACACAGGGGAACCTCTATACTTGGGCAAAAAGGATCCCTATTATTATTATTTTTCTGTTCCCTCTTTTTCATATGAGCAGGAGCAAGGACAAGAACATTCTTGTTGAAGCAGACCCTGAACCTGAAAGGATTCTGAAGAGAAAACTAAGAGAAGCTAAAATACAACAACCCAGGGATAACCTTACAGAAATTTTCGAACAGGAAGAGGAGATGGCAGCCGAAAATAATAATAATGCAAGGAGGATGCTTGGTGACTTTACTGCACCTAATTCCAATTTATATGGAAGAAGCATCTCCATCCCTACCATTGGAGCGAACAATTTTGAGCTTAAACCTCAACTAGTTTCTCTGATGCAACAAAACTGCAAGTTTCATGGACTTCCATCTGAAGACCCCTTTCAGTTCTTAACTGAATTCTTGAAAATCTGTGATACTGTTAAGACTAATGGAGTAGATCCTAAAGTTTACAGGCTCATGCTTTTCCCTTTTGCTGTAAGAGACAGAGCTAGAGTGTGGTTGGACTCTCAACCCAAAGATAGCCTGAACTCTTGGGATAAGCTGGTCACGGCTTTCTTAGCCAAGTTTTTTCCTCCTCAAAAGCTGAGTAAGCTTAGAGTGGATGTTCAAACCTTCAGACAGAAAGAAGGTGAATCCCTCTATGAAGCTTGGGAGAGATACAAAGAACTGACAAAAAAGTGTCCTTCTGACATGCTTTCAGAATGGACCATCCTGTATATATTCTATGATGGTCTGTCTGAATTAGCTAAGATGTCATTGGATACTTCTGCAGGTGGATCCATTCACCTAAAGAAAATGCCTACAGAAGCTCAAGAACTCATTGACATGGTTGCTAATAACCAGTTCATGTACACTTCTAAGAGGAATCCTGTGAGTAATGGGACGCCTCAGAAGAAGGGAGTTCTTGAAATTGATACTCTGAATGCCATATTAGCTCAGAATAAAATATTGACTCAACAAGTCAATATGATTTCTCAGAGTCTGAATGGAATGCAAGCTGCATCCAATAGTACTCAAGAGGCATCTTCTGAAGAAGAAGCTTATGATCTTGAGAACCCTTCAATAGCAGAGGTAAATTATATGGTTGAACCTTATGGAAACACCTATAACACATCATGGAGAAATCACCCAAATTTCTCATGGAAGGATCAACAAAAGTCTCAACAAGGCTTTAATAATGGTGGAAGAAACAGGTTTAGCAATAGTAAGCCTTTTCCATCATCCACTCAGCAACAGACAGAGAACTCTGAACAAAATATCTCTAATTTAGCAAACTTAGTCTCTGATTTATCTAAGGCCACTGTGATTTTCATGAATGAAACAAGGTCTTCCATTAGAAATTTGGAAGCACAAGTGGGCCAGCTGAGTAAGAAGATCACTGAAACTCCTCCTAGTGCTCTCCCAAGCAATACAAAAGAAAATCCAAAAGGAGAGTGTAAGGCCATTGATATAACCATCATAGCCGAACCCAAGGAGGAAGGGGAGGACGTGAATCCCAAGGAGGAAGACCTCCTGGGACGTCTAGTGATCAATAAGGAGTTTCCCTCTGAGGAACCAAAGAAATCTGAGACTCATCTAGAGACCATAGAGATTCCATTGAACCTCCTTATGCCATTCACGAGCTCTGAAGAGTACTCTTCTTCTGAAAAGAATGAAGATGTTACTGAAGAGCAAGTTGCCAAGTTCCTTGGTGCAATCATGAAGATGAATGCCAATTTATTTGGTAAAGAGACTTGGGGAGATGAACCTCCCCTGTTCACCAATGAACTAAATGCATTGGATCAACTGAGATTGCCTCAGAAGAAATAGGATCCTGGAAAGTTCCTAATACCTTGCACCATAGGCACCATGACCTTTGAAAAGGCTCTATGTGACCTTGGGTTAGGAATAAACCTCATGTCACTCTCTGTAATGGAGAAACTTGGAATCTTTGAGGTACAAGCTGCTAAAATCTCATTAGAGATGGCAGACAATTCCAGAAAACAGGCTTATGGACAAGTAGAGGACATGTTAGTAAAGGTTGAAGGCCTTTATATCCCTGCTGATTTCATAATCCTGGATACTGGGAAGGATGAGGATGAATCCATCATTCTTGGAAGACCCTTCCTAGCCACAGCAAGAGGTGTGATTGATGTTAACAGAGGTGAACTAGTCCTTCAATTGAATGAGGACTCCCTTGAGTTTAAAACTCAAGGACATCCTTCTGTAAACATGGAAAAGAGGCACAGTAAGCTTCTCTCAAAATAGAGTCAACCAGAGCCCCCACAGTCAAACTCTATGTTTGGTGTTGGGAGGCCACAACCAAACTCTAAGTTTGGTGTTAAACTCCCATATCCAAACTCTAAGTTTGGTGTTGGGGAGTCTCAACAATGCTCTGAACATCTGTGAGGCTCCATGAGAGCCCACTGTCAAGCTATTGACATTAAAGAATCGCTTGTTGGGAGGCAACCCAATTTTTATTTATCTAATTTTATTTTTATTTTTATTGTTCTTTCATATTTTATTAGGTTCATGATCATGTGGAGTCACAAAATAATTACAAAAATTAAAAACAGAATAAAAAACAGCAGAAGAAAAATCACACCCTGGAGGAAGGGCTTATTGGCGTTTAAATGCCAGTAAGGAGCATCTGGCTGGCGTTCAACGCCAGAACAGAGCATGGATCTGGCGCTGAACGCCAGAAACAAGCATAGAACTGGCGTTCAACGCCAGAAACATGCTGCATCTGGGCGTTGAACACCCAGAACAAGCATCAGTTCGGTGTTTAAACGCCAGAATTGCATGCAAAGGCATTTTACATGCCTAATTGGTGCAGGGATGTAAATCCTTGATACCTCAAGATCTGTGGACCTCACAGGATCATCTCAGGATCTGTGGACCCTACAGGATCCCCACCTTCCCTCCTCATAATCCTAGATTCTTCCACATCTTCTTCTTCTTCTATTCTTTCTTCTTTTGCTCGAGGTCGAGCAACATTCTAAGTTTGGTGTGGTAAAAGCATAGTTTTTTTGTTTTTTCGTAACCATTGATGGCACCTAAGGCCAGAGAAACCTCTAGAAAAGGGAAAGGGAAGACAAAAGCTTCCACCTCCAAGTCATGGGAGATGAAAAGATTCATCTCAAGGGTCTATAGCTCGTGGTAGAACATTTGACTGCAAATCAAGAGATCCCTGAGATACCTCAGAAGATACATTTTCCTCCACACAACATGGGACAACTATGGGTGGAACATCAAGAGCACTCCATCATCCTTCATGAAATTAGAGAAGATCAAAGAGCAATGAGGGAGGAGCAACAAAGACAAGGAAGAGACATAAAAGAGCTCAAGGACATCATTGGTTCCTCAAGAAGGAAACGTCACCATCACTAAAGTGGACTCATTCCTTGTTCTTAAATTTTCTGTTTTTCGTTTTTGTATGCTAAATGTTTATCTATGTTTGTGTCTTTATTACATGATCATTAGTGTCTAAGTGTCTATGCTTTAAAGTGGTAAATATGAATCCATCACCTCTCTTAAATGGAAAGATGTTTTTAATTCAAAAGAACAAGAAGTACATGAGTTTCGAATTTATCCTTGAACTTAGTTTAATTATATTGATGTGGTGACAATACTTTTTGTTTTCTGAATGAATGCTTGAACAGTGCATATGTCTTTTGAAGTTGTTGTTTATGAATGTTAAATATGTTGGCTCTAGAAAGAATGATGACAAGGAGACATGTTATTTGATAATCTGAAAAATCATAAAAATGATTCTTGAAGCAAGAAAAAGCAGTGAATACAAAAGCTTGCAGAAAAAAAAAGAAAGAAAAAAAAAGGTGAAAAAAGAATTAGAAAGAAAAAGAAAAAGCAAGCAGAAAAAGCCAAAAGCTCTTAAAACCAAAAGGCAAGAGCAAAAAGCCAATAACCCTTAAAACCAAAAGGCAAGGGTAAATAAAAAGGATCCCAAGGCTTTGAGCATCAGTGGATAGGAGGGCCTAAAGGAATGAATCCTGGCCTAAGCGGCTAAACCAAGTTGTCCCTAACCATGTGCTTGTGGCGTGAAGGTGTCAAGTGAAAACTTGAGACTGAGCGGTTAAAGTCAAGGTCCAAAGCAAAAGAAGAGTGTGCTTAAAAACCCTGGACACCTCTAATTGGGGACTTTAGCAAAGCTGAGTCACAATCTGAAAAGGTTTACCCAATTATGTGTCTGTGGCATTTATGTATCCGGTGGTAATACTGGAAAACAAAGTGCTTAGGGCCACAGCCAAGACTCATAAAGTAGCTGTGTTCAAGAATCAACATACTGAACTACGAGAATCAATAACACTATCTGAACTCTGAGTTCCTATAGATGCCAATCATTCTGAACTTCAATGGATAAAGTGAGATGCCAAAACTATTCAAGAGGCAAAAAGCTACAAGTCCCGCTCATCTGATTGGAGCTATGTTTCATTGATAGTTTGGAATTTATAGTATATTCTCTTCTTTTTATCCTATTTGATTTTCAGTTGCTTGGGGAAGAGCAACAATTTAAGTTTGGTGTTGTGATGAGCGGATAATTTATACGCTTTTTGGCATTGTTTTTAGTATGTTTTTAGTAGGATCTAGTTAATTTTAGGGATGTTTTTATTAGTTTTTATGTTAAATTCACATTTCTGGACTTTACTATGAGTTTGTGTGTTTTTCTGTGATTTCAGGTATTTTCTGACTGAAATTGAGGGACTTGAGCGAAAATCAGATTCAGATGTTGAAGAAGGCCTACTGATGCTGTTGGATTCTGACCTCCCTGCACTCAAAGTGTATTTTCTGGAGTTACAAAACTCAAAATGGTGCGCTTCCAATTGCGTTGGAAAGTAGACATCCAGGGCTTTCCGGCAATATATAATAGTCCATAAGTCGAGTTTAGACGACACAAAAGGGCATTGAACGCCAGTTCTACGTTGCAGTCTGGAGTTAAACGCCAGAAACACGTCACAAGCCAGAGTTGAATGCCGGAAACACGTTACAAACTAGCGTTCAACTCCAAGAATGACCTCTCCACGTGTAAACTTCAAGCTCAGCCCAAGCACACACTAAGTGGGCCCCGAAAGTGGATTTATGCATCAATTACTTACTTCTGTAAACCCTAGTAGCTAGTTTAGTATAAATAGGACTTTTTACTATTGTATTAGACATCTTATGATTTTTAGTTCTTCTTCGGATCATATTGCTCACGTTTCGGGGCTGGCCATTCGGCCATGCCTGAACCTTTCACTTATGTATTTTTAACGGTAGAGTTTCTACACTCCATAGATTAAGGTGTGGAGCTCTGCTGTTCCTCACGAATTAATGCAAAGTACTACTGTTTCTCTATTCAATTCAACTTATTCCGCTTCTAAGATATTCATTCGCACATCAATATGAATGTGATGAACGTGACAATCATCATCATTCTCCTACGAACGCGTGCCTGACAACCACTTCCGTTCCACCTTAGATTGAATGAATATCTATTGGATCTCTTAATCATAATCTTCGTGGTATAAGCTAGATTGATGGAAGCATTCATGAGAGTCCGGAAAGTCTAAACCTTGTCTGTGGTATTCCGAGTAGGATTCAGGGATTGAATGACTGTGACAAACTTCAAACTCGCGAGTGCTGGGCGTAGTGACAGACGCAAAAGGAGGGTGAATCCTTTTCCAGTATGATCGAGAACCTCAGATGATTAGCCGTGCTGTGACAGAGCATTTGGACCTTTTTCACAAGAGGATGGGATGTAGCCATTGACAACGGTGATGCCCTTACATAAAGTTTGCCATGGAAAGGAGTAAGACTGATTGGATGAAGACAGCAGGAAAGCAGAAGTTCAGAAGAACGAAAGCATCTCTATACGCTTATCTAAAATTCTCACCAATGAATTACATAAGTATTTCTATCTTTATTTTATGTTTATTTATTATTACTATTCGAAAACTCCATAACCATTTGATATCCGCCTGACTGAGATTTACAAGGTGACCATAGCTTGCTTCATATCGACAATCTCCGTGGGATCGACCCTTACTCACGTAAGGTTTTATTACTTGGACGACCCAGTGCACTTGTTGGTTAGTTGCGCGAAGTTGTGAAGTTATGTCTGGACCATGGTATTGTGCATACGTTTTTGGAGCCATTACCAGGGAATCAATTTCGAACAACAATTTAAGTATGAATCACAATTTCGAGCACCACTAAGGCAGTATCAACTGACTTTAGTCCTCAGGAACAAGTTGCTGAACTCAATCAGCAACTATCTTCTATAACAAGGCAGTTAGCAGAATTCAAGGAGATGCTAGAAGACATAAAAAATGCAAATAAAAATATGGAAGCACAATTGAATCAGACAAAATAGCAATTATCAAAGCAGTTAACAGAAGAGTGCCAGGCAGTTAAATTAAGAAGTGAGAAAACATTAAATACCTCACTTCAGAGTAGTAGAAAGCCAAGAAAAGAACAACTGACAGAGGATGAACAAAATATTATCCAAAATCCCTCTGAGGACAGTAAGAGCCCAGAGAAGAATAACTTTGGCGTTCAAACGCCAGAAAAGGATGCAAAGCTGGCGTTAAACGCCCAACCCACGCGTAGTTC
Source organism: Arachis hypogaea (assembly GCF_003086295.3). Lineage (NCBI taxonomy): Eukaryota > Viridiplantae > Streptophyta > Magnoliopsida > Fabales > Fabaceae > Arachis > Arachis hypogaea. The sequence goes on from NC_092051.1 coordinate 63,413,764, forward strand.
TGGCGTTCAAATGCCAGAAACAGGCAAGGAGATGGCGTCAAACGCCCAATGGAAGCTCAGTTCTGGCGTTTAAACGCCAGAAACAGGTAAGAAGTTGGCGTCCAATGCCAATCAAGCTTCTAACCCTGGCATTCAAATGCCAGTGAGGGATCAGACACACACAAGTACTGATAACAACCCCTCTAAAAAGGATTCTCCAACCACCTCTGTAGGAAATAAACCTGCAGCAACCAAGGTTGAGGAATACAAAGTCAAGATGCCTTATCCTCAAAAACTCTGCAAAGAGGAGCAGGATAAGCAATTTTCCCGCTTTGCAGACTATCTCAGGACTCTTGAAATAAAGATTCTGTTTGCAGAGGCACTTGAGCAAATACCCTCTTATGCCAAGTTCATGAAAGAGATCTTGAGTCATAAGAAGGATTGGAGAGAAACTGAAAGAGTTCTCCTCACTGAAGAATGCAGTGCAATCATTCTGAAAATCTTCCCAAAAAAAGCTTAAATATCCTGGGAGCTTTACGATACCATGCTTATTAGAGGGTAATTGCACCAAGATAGCTTTATGTGATCTTGGGACAAGCATCAACCTAATACCTGCATCCACTATCAGAAAGCTTGGTTTAACTGAAGAAGTCTTATAAACCCATATTTCATGAGTTCTTTTGTGCTTAATTAGAGTGACTTATTCAATTCTTCATCTACTTATTCACATTAATTGCATGGTTTTACTTTCCCTTCCTTATTATGTCATATTGTGAAAAACATGTTTCCTAAGCTTTAAAAATTAATTATTTTAATTACCTTTATTTCCATTCGATGCCGTGATTAGTGTGTTGAGTAGTTTCAGATTTTCTAAGGCAGAATAACTTAAAGGATAGAAAAGGAAACATACAAAAATGGAAGGAGAAAGCAAAACGGAGCTTTGAAGGAAACTGGTATTCACGCGATCGCATGGATGACGCGATCGCGTGCCAAGCACGAATCAGCAGCGACGCGGCCGCATGACTGACGCGACCGCGCGCCTTAAGCAGAACGCACATGACGTGGTCGCATGACTGACGCGACCGCGTGGAAAGGAAAAGCTCCAGATGACGCGACCGCGTGACCCACGCGGACGCGTGACAGAGGCCACGTATCAGAATTTACAGAATACGCCCCCAGCAAATTCTGAAGCCCTTTTTGGCCCAGATCCAAGTACAGACAACATAGACCAGAGGTTATAAAGTGTGGGAATGCACCCATTCAAAGAGAGCTCGCCAATTTCTAGTTTTCATGATTTAGATTTAGTTTAGAGAGAGATTCTCTCTCTGTTTTAGGATTTAGGACTTCTTCTTGTTTTGGGAGTAACTCTGGATCCAGGTTTTAATGTTCTTTTATTTTAGTTCTACATTTATTTATTCCAACATTTGAATTGATTATTATAATTTGATTCATGAATTATTCCATGTTACAGACAGTTATTTGAATTAATGATATTTGAGGTATTTTCAGTTTATGATTGTTCCCTTTGATTTAAGTTACCGTTGCTTCCCATCTAAGGATATTTTTATTATTCCAGCAATTTTACTTTTCCCCCTTTTGGTCCTGGTTAAGAATTCAGTAACTCAACAGTTATTAAACTCAACATAACTGATAATCGTTATCTTGCTAATTGAGCTGAACTTAAATAATCCCAACCTTTTCTTAGGAAACAATTAGGATTCAAAGGTCAATTTAATTAGTCCCTTAACTTTCCTTTGCCCTGGTAAAGGTTGACCAAGTGGAATTAAGATACAACTTTCATTATTGTTGAGAGAGATAACTAAGTTGGACTTCTAATTTCCCTTATCTTGCCAAAAGTTGTTTCACCGTTATTATTTATTTTTAATTGCCATTTAATTCACTCGCCATTTAAATTACTTGCTTCTCACCTTCTAAACCCCGATTACAACCTTTATAGCCAATAATAAGAACACACTTCCTCGCAGTTCCTTGAGAAGACGACCCGAGGTTTGAATACTCGGTTAACAATTTTTAAGGGGTTTGTTACTTGTGACACCCAAAACATTTGTACGAAGGGATTTCTGTCGGTTTAGAGACTATATCTACAACGCGACTATTTTTATGACATTCTTTACTGGAAAAAATCCTAACGTCAAAATGGCGCCGTTGCCGGGGAACTGCTAACGTGTGCCTTATTATTGGTTATTGTAAATATTTTTTTCTTTTGCTTGTTTATTTATTTTTGTTTTTCCTTTTTATCTTTATTTGCTACTATAAACTCTTACCCCCCTCGCTTTGAGTTTGGTTCTAATATTGTTAAAGGAAATAGAAGTTACAGCAGGAATGTGCATCAAGGTCAGACCAATCAAGGATGGATGGAACCAAGAGGATCTAATCAACCCTTTTGGCAGCAACACCCTCTGAGATATCCTGGGCAAAGACCATTCTACCGTGCATACCCAGCTGAAAGACATGGTGGACAACCTTGTAACTACCAACAAGCCCCACCCCGTGCATATGAACCATCCTTTCAACATAAGCTCGAACCACCACACTCAAAAGCTTCTCTTCACCATTCGCCATCATATGGTCCTTCCTTACCCCAATACCAATCCAATCGTTCCCAATCATCACCACTTTCCTTTGTATCATGTCCAAGTCTGGCAAACCGCGAAGCAGAGGATCGCCTAAGAGAAACAGTGAGTAAATTTTAAACAACCATTTAACAATTGGAGCAAGCAGTAATTCAATGGGCCACTAGACGCTCAAATATACAAGGACCAACCAGAGCTCCATGTGGACAGCCCGATGAAGAGCATAGCATGAAAGAAATACTAGAGACTCCAGTGGACTAGACAGAGAATGAATACGTACTAGAACAAGTGGAAGAAACTGTCATTGTTCAAGTAGAAGAGTTGGTTGAAGATCTAGGAGATGCTAAACTTCCTTGGGAATCCAGAATTGAGGAAAACTCCGTCCAAGATGCTACAGTTGATGCTAAGGAGGATACCGTACAATCTCCAAGGCAAGTCGTTTACGAAGAATCAGACGGAATAACCCAAGAAGCAAATTTCCTTGATGATGATAGTCACAAGTCTAGTTCTCCTAGTGATGAACTTGCGTCCGCAAGTGAATTCTCTGAGATTGAAGAATTTTTCCCAAGTGAATATGAAGATGATGCGGAGGTAGATTTCTCTCAACCTCCAATCTATGACTCGAGTGATGAGGAAGACATAGAAGACTTCGACCAGGATACATATACAATTGAAGATCTTTACAAGGAAGTAGAAGAATTCACAGAAGAGCACAAGGAAACGGAACTTGCAGAACCACCAAAAACACCTATCCCAAGGCCATTACCACCTAATACAAGCTTCAAGTGGGTACAATCCTTAACTTATAATTTTACTTATTCACTTGAATATGGTTTGCTTGAAACAGATGGCCAACTTAGAGCTCTTTGCGGCTTTAAGAGTAAAAGGGAATTGGCTCGTACTCAGAACTAGTGCACCAGCTTCAATAAGGTTCCACGCTTCACCTCGAAGTACACGGGTTGGTATCATGCTCAATTGCATGGATCACGGAGAAAGTTTGGTCACCACGGTGAGATTCTACTTTTTAACCCGCCCGAATGGAAACTTACAAATCAAAACGGAGGCGGATCTAAAAACACAGCTTGGGATCATGGATTATATTCTGACATTCGTCATCCCGGGAGGCTGAATATCTGTTTGAAGCTGCTTAAAAGCTTTACATGCCTAGTTTGGGACCCCGGAGGCTATTGGCATTCCAAGCACTGGTGGAAATTTTTGGACGAATTTAAACATAAGCCACCATAGCAGGATACTCCTCCAATGTTCAACTTAAGGACTTTAACTAAAAGTGCTAGGTGGGAGACAACCCACCAGGGTATGGTCGCTTCTTTTTCGATTTATTTCTTTTTAATTGCTTTCATTTTTCCTTTTTCATTTTAATTTATTAAACCTGGAATCATGCATAACATTCTTATTAATCATTGCATTCTGCATTTTTCATGCACAAAAAAAAAGGGGATGCACGACGCGACCGCATGCCCCATGCGATCGCGTCATATCGCAGAAAACACCACCCGCGCGACCGCGTCACCCACGCGGCCGCGTGATATATATATCGGCGTAAGGATCCAACGAACAGAAAGTTAGGCTGGAATCGTGCAGCCCCTGTGCGTTTCGCACAAATTGGCCCACGCGATCGCATGCCCCATGCGATCGCTTCACTTACCCAATATCGATCCCACGCGACCGCGTGATCGACGCGATCGCGTCGCATGGATTGCACATCACCCCAAAAGGAGACAGAGAGTTGCGCTAAAACGGCGCTGGAGTCGTGCGTTTAGCACAAATTCCAGCGAAGCAATCGCGCGACCGACGCGATCGCGTCAACCTTCTTCCCCCCTCTCATGCGATCGCGCACCCCACGCGATCGCGTCACTCCCATTTTCGTCCCAACCACGCGACCGCGTGCCCCACGCGGCCGCGTGGATTCGAAAATATAACCCCCCCAGCCCGCGAACCCTATCAGTCGCGAGCCCCCCTCCACCCCCAACCCTCTTCTCCCTTTCTACTCCCTCTCCCTCCAACCACCACCCAGCACCACCCAGCCGCCACCGCCGGCCACCCAGACGCCGCCGCCACCCCGTACGCCGCCGCCCCAACCCTCTACTCTTCTCTCTTCTTCCATCTTCCTCTCTCCCCCTCTCTCCACCACAACTGCCTCCGCGACCACCGCCCCCAACCGCCGGCCACCCAGCCGCACCCCCCTCTCTCTCCGCCACCCAACCGCACCCCCCTTCTTCTATCACTAACCTAAAACCCTCGCCGCCACTGCCCCCATCAGCAGCCACCGCGACGCCGTGCACCACCACCGCGCCGGACCCCGCCGCAGCCACCTTCTTCCCTGGTCCACCCCTTCCGCTTACCACGATGTCTGCCTCACAGAAAAAAGGCAAAGGCAAGGCTACTGGCAAGCGCAAGAGAGAAGATTCCTCCCAGTCCATCATTGCTCTAATGCACGATTCCTCATGGCGGGAGAAGAACTTTACACAGCAGGAAAAAGCTGACCAGCTGCTCCCTTCGACTGATCCTATAAAATTTCCAAACCGGTACTGTGAGCTGAAGTACCCGACTTTTGCAAACTCCAGAAATATATACCTGGAACGTACCTTGAAGATTCCAGAAGCCCTCCAGCAATACACTACTGAGCAAATCAAGCAACGGGGCTGGTTCTTTCTGGAGAGACCACTAACAGAGGTCAATGCATCTTGGGTCCGGGAATTCTATTGCAACTACTACCTTACTACCCTAGATGCAGTGAACCTGAGGGGAAAGAAAATTCTGGTCACTGAGGAGGCCATCGAGACCATTCTCCAGCTCCCAGCCAAGTCCGATCAGCCAGATGGTTTTGCACAGGCTGAGGATGACATGGGCCAGATGCGGTTTGATTGGGACGCCGTAAAGGCACGGATAGCTCTCGACCCTGCTATTCCTTGGGAGATGGTTCAGAACACCACTATGCCTAGAGGGATCAAGAGAGTGTACTTGAATGATGAGGCTCGGCTATGGCATCAGATCTTGAGTAATTTTGTGATGCCGAGTACTCACGAGACGGAGATCCCGGCTACCATGATCACCCTCCTTTGGTGTGTGCTGGAGGGTAAGGACCTATACTTGCCTCGTTTTATCTGGCATTATATGGCCAGGGTCCACGTCCGAGGCACCCTCCCCTTTCCTTATCTGGTTACACGGCTAGGCTGTCAGGCTGATGTGCCTTGGGAGGATGCCGATGAGCGACCACCACCAGCGGACTACAGGAAGATCATCCCTCACAGCAGGAACTTCCTTGCTTTGGGCTACAGACCACCACCTGTCACTACTACTGATGAGACAGCCCCTCTGTCTGCTGGACCCTCTTCATCTACAGCTGCCCCAGCTGCCCCTGCTGCCACCACTGCACCTCCACCCGCCTCTGAGCCAGTTTATCGCCTCGTGCACCGTCTATTCCGCCAGCTTGATCAGATGGAGCGCCGTAACAGGCGCCGGTATGAGAGACTGGAGCGCCGCAGCAGGCGACGCTATTCCCATCTAAAGCTGATGATCAGACAGGGCGCCGACATCCCCTCCAAGCCCGACACACCATCAGAGCCATCAGAGGAGGAGGAGGATGAGCACGAGGAGGAGCCTCATTCCCAGGCGGAGACTCATCAGCAGGCAGGCACAGAGCACGCCACACCACAGCAGGAGGCCCCACATCAGCTTGAGGCTACAGATCCGGAGATTCCGCTCTAGTCAGTCCCCCCTCTACAGCAGCAAGACTCTCAGCCCACCACCGCCACAGAGACCCCAGCTACCATCCCTACTAGTGATGACACTCCTTCACACCCGGCTTGATTGAGCATCGGGGACGATGCTTCCTTTTAAGTGTGGGGAGGTCGCCATCTCTGGCGTTTATTTTGGTGAACTACTACATACTTTTTCTTTCATTTTGGATATTTTTCTGTATTTTTTTCTCTTTTTCTTTTACTATTATTTTTTGAGTACTTATACATTGCTACTTGTGTATTTTACTCTATTTTCTGCATTTTGCATTTTTTGTTCACATTTTAGTCATTTAGTTTAGTTTGCAATTCTGATTTATTAGTGGATTAATTAGTATAGTTTACCCTTTTTACATAAGATAGCTTAGTTATAGCTTAGTTTAAATTGACAAATATAAAAAAGAGTAAGCTAGGAACTTGAACATAATAGATTTAGATCCATAAAACCTTGTATATATAGCATTACATGATGTAGTTAAGCTGACAACATTTCATCAAGGAGGAACATTAAAACTTTAAAAGCCACCCTAAATAATTTTTTTAGGAGAATAATGGGAATTTTTAACTAAACCTGCATACAATATATAAATGATATATGATGCTTGAGTTAGAGAACACACAGCCTGTGAGTCTTGAGCTTAAATTGTATGGTTGCATTCAAACCATAATTTCATTTCTGTGTGTTACATTTCTTTTTATTCTGATGTTCTTTCCTTTGCTTTAATCTATATGTCCAGTTATAGAATACAGAATAGATACATACCAAGAGAATGATTGAGGCCATCATTTGATTTCAACTCACTTACCCCAAATTAGCCTACCTTTTACATCACCCTTGTTAGCCCCCTTGAGCCTTTTAAAAACCCCTTTATTCTATTTAGCCAAATTACTAGCCTTAAGCAAGAAAAACAAAAGAAAATCCCAAGTGAATCCTTGGTTAGCTTAAGATAGAAAATCCTTAATAGAGTTAAATGTGGGAAACCTTTTGGAAACATGGATGATAGAAACAAAAGGTAGAAAAGTTAAAAGAAATAAAATAAATTTGGGAAGCATGTTCATGAGAAAATCAAAGTGATTCAACTACCATGTGCAAATAAAAAAAATTTATTTTTCAGCATCTAAATAAAAGGGGATACAAAAGAAATTCCCCAATGCAAAATAAAAACAATGCACAGGAATAAAAATAAAAAGTAAAACATGAGCATGTAAAACAATAAGTAGGATAATATGGGAGAATAGGTAAAGAAGTTTTATCTTGCTAAAAATGTATGTTAAGGTGAGATCTTAGTCTAATTAAGGATTCGCTTATTAGCTCACTTAACCCTATACATAAATCCTTACCTTTACCTTGGCCCCATTACAACCTTAATTAAGACCTCATGACTTTTTGGTATGACTATATTCTATAATTGTTGATTGGTTAGATGAAAAACAAAGCTATAGAAATTAAGGATAAAAAGAAAAATAGAGTGAATAAACCCAATAAACACTGAGTGACTAGAGAGTAAACACAAAATCCAGTGAGGGTTCTATAACTCATCAACATATATCTGTGCTTATATTTACTAATTGTTTTGCAAGTTTGTACAATATTTTCTTTCACATCTCATTTGCTAAGATGCTTTATTATTTAAGGGTTAGCTATATATATATATACTTGACTCCTTGAGAATGTGAATTAACTTGACTACATGTAAGCTTTATATATGAGTGAATAAGTTAGAGTTGCATGATGCATGACTCATTAGGTAGATGCATTTAGCATAGGTTGCATTTCATAACATTCCATCACTTTAACCTTAGTTATTCATCTTGGATTTAGCATGAGGACATGCTAGTGTTTAAGTGTGGGGAGGTTGATAAACCCATATTTCATGAGTTCTTTTGTGCTTAATTAGAGTGATTTATTCAATTGTTCACCTACTTATTCACATTAATTGCATGGTTTTACTTTCCCTTCCTTATTATGTCATATTGTGAAAAACATGTTTCCTAAGCTTTAAAAATTAATTATTTTAATTACATTTATTTCCATTCGATGCCGTGATTAGTGTGTTGAGTAGTTTCAGATTTTCTAAGGCAGAATAACTTAAAGGATAGAAAAGGAAACATACAAAAATGGAAGGAGAAAGCAAAACGGAGCTTTGAAGGAAACTGGTATTCACGCGATCGCATGGATGACGCGATCGCGTGCCAAGCACGAATCAGCTGCGACGCGGCCGCATGACTGACGCGACCGCGCGCCTTAAGCAGAACGCACATGACGCGATCGCATGACTGACGCGACCGCGTGGAAAGGAAAAGCTCCAGATGACGCGACCACGTGACCCACGCGGACGCGTGACAGAGGCCACGTATCAGAATTTACAGAATACGCCCCCAACGAATTCTGAAGCCCTTTTTGGCCCAGATCCAAGTACAGACAGCATAGACCAGAGGTTATAAAGTGTGGGAATGCACCCATTCAAAGAGAGCTCGCCAATTTCTAGTTTTCATGATTTAGATTTAGTTTAGAGAGAGATTCTCTCTCTCTTTTAGGATTTAGGACTTCTTCTTGTTTTGGGAGTAACTCTGGATCCAGGTTTTAATGTTCTTTTATTTTAGTTCTATATTTATTTATTCCAACATTTGAATTGATTATTATAATTTGATTCATGAATTATTCCATGTTATAGACAGTTATTTGAATTAATGATATTTGAGGTATTTTCAGTTTATGATTGTTCCCTTTGATTTAAGTTACCATTGCTTCCCATCTAAGGATATTTTTATTATTCCAGCAATTTTACTTTTCCCCCTTTTGGTCCTGGTTAAGAATTCAGTAACTCAACAGTTATTAAACTCAACATAACTGATAATCGTTATCTTGCTAATTGAGCTGAACTTAAATAATCCCAACCTTTTCTTAGGAAATAATTAGGATTCAAAGGTCAATTTAATTAGTCCCTTAACTTTTCTTTGCCCTGGTAAAGGTTGACCAAGTGGAATTAAGATACAACTTTCATTATTGTTGAGAGAGATAACTAAGTTGGACTTCTAATTTCCCTTATATTGCCAAAAGTTGTTTCACCGTTATTATTTATTTTTAATTGCCATTTAATTCACTCGTCATTTAAATTACTTGCTTCTCACCTTCTAAACCCCGATTACAACCTTTATAGCCAATAATAAGAACACACTTCCTCGTAGTTCCTTGAGAAGACGACCCGAGGTTTGAATACTCGGTTAACAAATATTTAAGGGGTTTGTTACTTGTGACACCCAAAACGTTTGTACGAAGGGATTTCTGTCGGTTTAGAGACTATATCTACAACACGACTGTTTTTATGACATTCTTTACTGGCAAAAATCCTAACGTCAAAGTCAAACCAACCCAGATATGTCTCCAACTTGCTGATGGCTCCATTAAATACCCATCAGGCGTGATTGAAGAGATGATTGTTAGGGTTGGGCCATTCGCCTTCCCCACTAACTTTGTAGTGCTGGAAATGGAGCAGCACAAGAGTGCTACTCTCATTCTCGGAAGACCTTTTCTAGCAACTGGACGAACTCTCATTGATGTACAAAAGGGGGAAGTAACCCTGAGAGTCAATGAGGATGAGTTTAAGTTGAATGCTGTCAAAGCCATGCAGCATCCAGACACACCAAAAGCCTGCATGAAAGTTGATCTTATTGACTCTTTGGTAGAGGAGATCAACATGGCTGAGAGTCTCGAATCAGAGCTGGAAAACATCTTTAAAGATGTTCAGCCTGATCTGGAGGAATCAGAGGAATTGAAAGAGCCTCTGAAACTTCCTCGGGAAGAGGAAAAATCTCCTAAACCCGAGCTCAAACCATTACCACCATCCCTGAAATATGCATTTCTGGGAGAATGTGACATTTTTCCGGTAATCATAAGCTCTGCTTTAAATCCCCTGGAAGAGGAAGCGCTACTTCAAGTGCAAAGGACACACAAGACAACTCTTGGGTGGTCCATAAGTGATCTTAAGGGCATCAGCCCAGCAAGATGCATGCACAAGATCCTATTGGAGGACGATGCTAAGCCAGTGGTTCAACCACAAAGACGGCTAAATCCAGCCATGAAGGAAATGGTGCAGAAAGAGGTCACCAAGTTACTGGAGGCTGGGATTATTTATCCTATTTCTGATAGCCCCTGGGTGAGCCCTGTCCAGGTTGTCCCCAAAAAGGGAGGCATGACAGTGGTTCATAATGAAAAAATGAACTGGTTCCTACAAGAACAGTTACAGGGTGGTGCTTGTGTATTGACTTTAGAAGGCTCAATACAGCCACCAGAAAGGATCATTTTCCTTTACCATTCATAGACCAGATGCTAGAAAGACTAGCAGGTCATGATTATTACTGCTTTTTGGATGGCTATTCAGGCTACAACCAAATTACAGTAGATCCCCAGGATCAAGAGAAAACATCATTCACATGCCCATCTGGAGTATTTGCCTACAGAAGGATGCCATTTGGGCTGTGTAATGCACCCGCTACCTTTCAGAGATGCATGCTGTCTATCTTTTCTGATATGGTAGAGAAATTTCTGGAAGTCTTCATGGATGACTTTTCAGTATTTGGAGATTCATTCAGCTCCTGCTTTGACCATTTAGCACTTGTTCTGAAAAGATGCCAAGAGACTAACCTAGTTTTAAACTGGGAAAAATGTCACTTTACGGTGATTGAAAGAATTGTCCTTGGGCATAAAATTTCAAACAAGGGAATAGAGGTGGATCAAGCTAAAGTGGAAGTAATTGAAAAATTACTACCACCTGCCAATGTTAAGGCAATCAGAAGCTTTCTGGGGCATGCAGGATTCTATAGGAGGTTTATAAAGGATTTTTCAAAAATTGCAAAAGCTCTGAGCAATCTGATAGCTGCTGACATGCCATTTGTATTTGACACAGAGTGTCTGCCGGCATTTGAAACTCTGAAAGCTAAGCTGGTCAAAGCACCAGTTATTTCTGCACCAGACTAGACATTACCATTTGAACTAATGTGTGATGCTAGTGATCATGCCATTGGTGTAGTACTGGGACAGAGGCATAACAAGCTTCTGCATGTCATTTATTATGCTAGCCGTGTTTTAAATGATGCCCAAAAAAATTACACAACCACAGGAAAAGAATTTCTTGCAGTGGTTTATACCATTGACAAGTTCAGATCATACTTAGTAGGATCAAAAGTGATTGTGTACACTGACCAGCTGATTGATCAACCAGGCTCGTAAGATGGGTGTTGCTTCTGCAAGAGTTTGATATAGAAATAAGAGATAGAAAAGGGACAGAGAACCAAGTGGCTGATCATCTGTCCCGGATAGAGCCAGTAGAAGGGACATCTTTTCCCTCTATTGAGATCTCTGAAACCTTTCTGGATGAGCATTTGTTTGCCATTCAGGAAACACCATGGTTTGCAGACATTGCAAACTATAAAGCTGCAAGGTTCATACCCAAGGAGTACAGCAGGCAACAAAAGAAAAAATTAATTACTGATGCAAAGTACTACTTGTGGGATGAACCCTATCTCTTTAAGAGATGTGTAGACGGAATAATCCGTAGGTGTGTGCCTAGAGAAGAAGCACAGAGGATCTTATGGCATTGCCATGGATCACAATATGGAGGCCATTTCAGAGGTGAGCAAATGGCCACCAAGGTCCTCTAATGTGGCTTCTACTGGCCTACACTCTATAGGGATTCCCGAGAGTTTGTATGTAACTGTGACAGTTGCCAAAGATCTGGTAATCTGCCTCATGGTTACGCCATACCTCAACAAGGAATCTTGGAGATTGAGTTGTTTGATATATGGGGAATTGACTTTATGGGACCTTTTCCACCATCATACTCAAACACTTATATTCTGGTGGCAGTCGACTATGTATCAAAATGGGTAAAGGCCATTGCCACACCCACCAATGATACTAAAATAGTGCTAAAGTTCCTCCAGAAACATATCTTCAGTAGGTTTGGTGTCCCTAGAGTACTAATCAGTGATGGGGGCACTCACTTCTGCAACAAACAACTTTACTCTGCCATGGTCCGGTATGGGATTCGCCATAAGGTGGCGACTCCATATCATCCACAGACAAATAGACAAGCTGAAGTTTCTAATAGAGAACTAAAAAGAATCCTGGAACGGACTGTAAGTACCCGTAGAAAGGATTGGGCAAGAAGCTTGGATGATGTTCTGTGGGCTTACAGAACAGCATTCAAGACTCCTATAGGGACCTCTCCATACCAGCTTGTGTATGGTAAGGCCCGTCATCTGCCTGTGGAACTGGAATATAAGGCCTACTGGGCAACCAGATTCCTAAACTTTGATGCCAAATTAGCTGGAGAAAAAAGATTGCTCCAGCTGAATGAGCTAGAGGAATTCAGATTCACTGCTTTCGAAAATGCCAAGCTTTACAACGAGAAAGCAAAAAGATGGCATGACAGAAAGTTGTCATCTAGAGTCTTTGAACCAGGACAGAAAGTTCTGTTGTTTAACTCTAGGCTCAGGCTTTTCCCCGGGAAACTGAAATCCCGGTGGAGGGGACCATATATGATTACAAGTGTGTCACCATATGGCTATGTGGAGCTTCAAGACATTGATTCTGATAAGAAGTTCATTGTTAATGGACAAAGAATCAAGCATTATCTTGAAGGCAATGTTGAGCAAGAGTGCTCAAGGCTGAGGCTAGATTAAAAGCTCAGCAAGGTCCAGCTAAAGACAATAAAGAAGCGCTTATTGGGAGGCAACCCAATGTTATTTAATTATATCACTTTATTTTCTATTGCTATTTTATGTTTTCCTTAGGTTGATGATCATGTGAAGTCACAAAAATAACTGAAAAATCAAAAACAGAATGAAAAATAGCACACCCTGGAGGAGGAACAGTCTGGCGTTTAAACGCTAGAAACAAGCATCTGTTTGGCGTTTAACGCCAGAAACAGGCACCAAGCTGGTGTTTAACGCCAGAAGCAAGCATCTACCTGGCGTTAAACGCCAGAAACAAGCTACATTTGGACGTTTAACGCCAGAAACAGGTAGCAGTCTGGCTTTAAACGCCAGGATTGCACAGCAAGGGCGTTTTACACGCCTAATTGGAGCAGGGATGTTAAGTCCTTAACCCCACTGGATCTGTGGACCCTACAGGATCCCCACCTCTTCTTCTCTCCTTATTACACCTTTCCATAACACTCTTCCCCAAATTAACCTCCACCAATCACCTCCATTAGTCCTCCAAAACCATCATTCAAACCACTCACACCTCTCCATCTCATCTATTTTCTTCTTCCTCTACTACTTTCTTTCTTTTGCTCGAGGACGAGCAAACATTCTAAGTTTGTTATGGAAAAAGCAGTGCTTTTTTTACAAAATTATTGGGAGAAAATCAATACTTCCCTAGGAGAATTAAGTTTCAACATGGGACAACTAAGGGTGGAGCACCAAGAGCACTCCATCATCCTCCATGAAACTAGAGAAGATCAAAGAGCTATGAGGGAGGAGCAACAAAGACAAGGAAGAGACATAGAGGAGCTCAAGAGCACCATTGGTTCTTCAAGAAGAGGAAGACGCCACCCTCACTAAGGTGGACTCATTCCTTAATCTCTTTGTTCTTATTTTTCTGTTTTTCATTTACTGTGCTTTATGTTTATGTTTGTGTCTTGTTACATGATCATTAGTGTCTAAGTGTCTATGCCTTAAAGTTATGAATATGAATCTATCACCTTTTTTAAATGAAAAATGTTTTTAATTGAAAAAGAAAAAGAAGTGCATGAATTTCAAATTTTAAAACAGTTTAATTATTTTGATGTGGTGGCAATACTTCTGTCTTTCTGAATGAATGCTTGAACAGTGTATATTTTTAATATTGTTGATTCATGAATGTTAAAATTGTTGGCTCTTGAAGAATGATGAAATATGAGAAATGTTATTTGATAATCTGAAAAATCATAAAAATGATTCTTGAAGCAAGAAAAAGCAGTGAATACAAAAGCTTGCAGAAAAAAAATAGCGAAAATGAAAGAAAAAGAAAAAAAAGAAAAAAAAAGAAAAAAAAAAAGAAAAAGCAAGCAAAAAAAGCCAATAGCCCTTCAAACCAAAAGGCAAGGGTAATAAAAAGGATCCAAGGCTTTGAGCATCAGTGGATAGGAGGGCCTAAAGGAATAAAATCATGGCCTAAGCGGCTAAACCAAGTTGTCCTTAACCATGAGCTTGTGGCGTGAAGGTGTCAAGTGAAAACTTGAGATTGAGCGGTTTAAGTCGAGATCCAAAGCAAAAAGAAGAGTGTGCTTAAGAACCCTGGACACCTCTAATTGGGGACTCTAGCAAAGCTGAGTCACAATCTGAAAAGGTTCACCCAGTCATGTGTCTGTGGCATTTATGTATCTGGTGGTAATACTGGAAAACAAAGTGCTTAGGGCCACGGCCAAGACTCATAAAGTAGCTGTGTTCAAGAATCAACATACTAAACTAGGAAAGTCAATAACACTATCTGAATTCTAAGTTCCTATAGATGCCAATCATTCTGAACTTCAAAGGATGAAGTGAGATGCCAAAACTGTTCAGAAGCAAAAAGCTAATAGCCCCGCTCATCTAATTAATACTGATCTTCACAGATATTTTTGGAATTTATTGTATATTCTCTTATTTTTATCCTATTTGATTTTCAGTTGCTTGGGGACAAGCAACAATTTAAGTTTGGTGTTGTGATGAGCGGATAATTTATACACTTTTTGGCATTGTTTTTAGTATGATTTAGTTAGTTTTTATTATATTTGTATTAGTTTTTAAATAAAAATCATATTTCTGGACTTTACTATGAGTTTTTGTGTATTTCTGTAATTTCAGGTATTTTCTGGCTGAAATTGAGGGAGCTGAACAAAAATCTGATTCAGGCTGAAAAAGGACTGCAGATGCTGTTGGATTCTGATCTCCCTGCACTCGAAATGGATTTTCTGGAGCTACAGGAATCCAAATGGCGCGCTCTCAATTGCGTTGGAAAGTAGACATCCAGGGCTTTCCAGCAATATATAATAGTCCATACTTTGCTTAAGGATAGATGACGTAAACTGGCATTCAATGCCAGTTCGATGTTGTAGTCTGGCGTCAAATGCCAGAAACAGGTTACAAATTGGAGTTGAACGCCAGAAACAGGTTACAACCTGGCGTTCAACTCCAGAAATAGCCTAGGCACGTGAGAAGCTTAAGTCTCAGCCCCAGCACACACCAAGTGGGCCCCAGAAATGGATTTCTACACCAATTATCTTAGTTTATTCATTTTCTGTAAACCTAGGTTACTAGTTTAGAATTTAAACAACTTTTAGAGATTTATTTTGCACCACATGACATTTTAGATCTAAAATTTGTACTCTTTGACGGCATGAGTCTCTAAACTCCATTGTTGGTGGTGAGGAGCTCTGTTGTGTCTCGATGAATTAATACAATTACTTCTGTCTTTCATTCAAACACGCTTGTTTCTATCTAAGATATTTATTTGCACTTCAATATGATGAATGGGATGATCCGTGACACTCATCACCATTCTCAACCTATGAACGCGTGCCTGACAACCACCTCCATTCTACATTAGATTGAATAAATATCTCTTGGATTCCTTAATCAGAATCTTCATGGTATAAGCTAGAATCCATTGACAGCATTCTTGAGAATCCGGAAGGTCTAAACCTTGTCTGTGGTATTCTGAGTAGGATTCAGGGATTGAATGACTGAGATGAGCTTCAAACTTACAAAGGTTGGGCGTAGTGACAAACACAAAAAGACCAACGGATCCTATTCCAGCATAGTGAGAACCGACAGATGATTAGCCGAGCGGTGACAGCGCACCTGGACCATTTTCACTGAGAGGACGGATGCTAGCCATTGACAACGGTGATCCACCAACATATAGCTTGCCATAGGAGGAACCTTGCGTGCATGAAGAGGAAGACAGGGGGAAAGCAGAGATTCAGAAGACAAAGCATCTCCAAAACTCCAACATATTCTCCATTACTGCAGAACAAGTATTTATTTCATGCTCTTTTATTTTTCGCAATTCAAACTGATAAATATAATTGATATCTTGACTAAGAGTTACAAGATAACCATAGATTGCTTCAAGCCAACAATCTCCGTGGGATTCGACCCTTACTCATGTAAGGTATTACATGGACGACCCAATACACTTGCTGGTTAGTTGTGCGAATTTGTGAGAAATAGTAATATTGACATTGACATACACAATTTCGTGCACCAGCAGCTCAGAAATTTCCCCCTGCATTTTGCCTTTAAGTGGGTCACGTGAGAGTATCGGCGCGTACGCGCCATGTGCGCGTGCGCGTCGATTGGCAAATTCCTTATCCACGCGGACGCGTCATGTACGCGTGCGCATGCCTATGCGAAACCACTTCTGCGCGTGCATGCCTTGTACACGTGCGCGCCCATTGATGCATTCCCAATCTTTGTTTCTTCATGCATTCTCCTCTTTGTATGATTTTTTCCTCATTTCTTCCATCCAATACTTGCCTTATGAACCTGAAATCACTCAACAAACACATCAAGGCATCGAATGGAATTTAAGTGAATCAAAATCACTAATTTAAGGGCCTAAAAAGCATGTTTTTACACTTAAGTATAATTCAAGGGAGAATTACAAAACCATGCTATTTCATTGAATAAATGTGGGAAAAGGTGGAAAAATCCCCTAAAATAAGCACAAGATAAATCACGAAATCGGGGTTTATCAAATCTCCCCACACTTAAACTAAGCATGTCCTCATGCTAAAATCAAGAAAGAAGCAAAGGGTATCAACATGTATTCAATGCAAGCTAACTAAATGCAATCTATCTATATGTAACCTATTTACATGAATGCAATGGCTCAATCAAAATGAATCAATGTCCAAAAATATACATGCAAGCACAAGGGCTAAGGCAATAGCAATCAAATCAAACCACAATTGGATTGAATCATTGAAATATCTTACAAACTTGTAAGAAAAGATGATCATGGGTGGAAACATGTAATTGAGCGATCGAACCCTCACCGGATGTGTATCCGCTCTAGGCACTCAAGTATATGGGGTTGATTCACTCAATTCTCCCCTAATCATGCTTTCCAAGATTTATTTTTTATCTAACAATCAGCAATTACTTTATGCATGCATACAAATATCATGAGGACTTTCCCATGGGTTGTAATGGGGCTAGGGTCAAGGTAGGATGCATATGGTCAAGTGAGCTTGAAATTCGAATCTTTGATTAACTTAAACTTCCCACCTAACCTTATGACAACCTATACAATTCTAAACAAACCTAGCTATCCATTCTTCTCTCTTTTACACACACTCATGTATTCTCTTTTAGTTCATCACACATATGCATTGATCATTATTAAACTTTGAACCTTGGGGCATTTTTGTCCCCTTTTTATTGCAATTCTTTTTCAAATTTTTTTTAAAAGCTAAAATATATACAAGAACATCAATGTATATGGTTTACACATGATTAATACATGAGTATGTACCCAATTCCCAAAATTTTTTTCAACAAAAATATAGAAACACTTTTATCTCTACCCAATGTTCCCAACTTCCCAAAATCAATAGATGAACACTCTCACTAGCCTAAGCTAATCAAAGATCCAAACAAGGGACATTTATTATTTTTCACTTAAGCTTGTAATATGCTACAATTATAAACAAATGGGTTAAACATAGGCTCAAGATTGGTTAACAATGGAAGATAAAAGGTAGGCTATTTGGGTAAGTGAGCTATTTGAACAATGGCCTCAATCATATAAATGCATGTATACACAAAATAATGGACATAAAGAATCAAACAAATCAAAGATTACACTCATAGGAAGAGAATAATGCACACAAGAATTAAAGTAAGTGGTTATGTCGGATGTAACCACACAATTAGGCTCAAATCTCACATGCTTGTGTTCTTAGCTCAAAAACATGATCCACAATTGTATAATTCAAGCAAGTTCTAAAAAAATTTTTTCAATCAATTGGGGTGCCTATAGATAAAATTCTTGAGAAATGTCATGATTTTGACTAAGCTTAATATATACATATGCAAAATGAGAAAATGCAACTAAGAATCCTAAAATGAAATGCAAAAGTGTTGGGATTAGAAACTTGTTACCCAAAAATGCCGAGTGGTCGGACGACCTCCTCACACATAAAAGTTTGCACCATCCTCGGTGCATCCAAAGATGAGCAAGGGGGGTTAGGGCGACTTTTCGAGTTGCCACCTTCAGCTGGTGGGTCAACCGGTGCTGCGTGTTCTTCCTTCCGCTTCCATTTTTGCTTATGGTGCATCAATCATGAAAAACAAAATAAACACCGTAAGATGAGAAAATACAAAAGCAAGGAAGCATGAATTGTTGGAATGAGGTAAATCACTAGAATTGAGTGGGTGAATTGGTGTGACATTGATGAAAGATAGGTGTGTGGGTTCTAAAATTGCGCGCGGTTTAGAACTCACACCTTAGTATTTAAAAATCATGTCACAATTATACAAAAGTAAACATGCACTTCACTCATTCTAGTGTGCTTAAGATACTTTAAAAGACTCGTAGGCTAAAACAACCCAACAAGTAGTGAAGAAGCATAAAAGCATTCAAGCAAAAATCAAGTGACTGTGAAATTGGATAATGAATGGGCATTGATTGATGTGTAAGTGAACTTAATGAACATAATGGTATATGAAACTTACACCACAATCAATGACACCTATTGAAGTTGTTGCAACACCTAAGTGACATAGAGGTGAAACACATGGATGCTATAGAATTTAGAAAAAGAAATATAAGAGTTAAGATCAATCACATAGCAAGCATAGTCCACAAAGCTTGAAAAGCTCAAAAATATGTCACTATGTAAGCTTTCGATCCAATTTCACAACTCTAAAATTTCAATGCATGAAATAAGTGATGTGAATAAGGGTAAACCATAAACAAGCATCACCTAAAAAAAATGCAATGATAATATACAATTGCCTAGCAATGGGTGATGAATGCATGGTGGCCAAAACATGCAATTCAAAAGAGTTAAGAAGCTTAAAGGCAATGTAACATTCACTTGGTGCTCACAAATATCAAACATGAAAAGTTCCGAACCAAGTAACCAAATATAACCTCAACAAAGAATCCAACAATGACAATTAAAATAATGATGTTAGACTAACATCCTATCAATGAGCGGCAGCAGAAAACAGTAAACAAGATTAGTAATCCAACACTCATAATAGAAAACGAAAATTAAACTAACTAACTAACTAAAAGAAATGGTGTTACATGGTGTTTGGTAGTGTTGGATGATGTTTGAAGGGTGGAAAGAAAAGAAGAGAAGAGAGAAGAAGGAAAGAGATGGAAAGAGGAGAAGAAAAGAAGGTGAGTAAAACAGGGCAATCCACGCGTGCGCGTCATGTGCGCGTAAGCGTGGATTGATGAAAGGGAAGCGATGCGTACTCGTGTAGTGCGCGTACGCGTGCATGGCAAAGCAGAGAGTCGACGTGGACGCGCAAGGTACGCGTGCGCGTGCCTTGAGGCACAAAGTTGGCACACTCCAGGCACAACTCTCGGGTGAATGTATAGGAGGTGGAAAAATTCAATCCACGCGTACGCGTACATGGCGCGTGCGCACGGATGGTCGAAATTGCTTGATTCACGCGTACGCGTGAAGCACGCATACGCGTGAAGCACGCGTGCGCATGGATGGTGCTCTGTTTTTCAAAATTTTTCTATGTTTTTGCACCAAACCAAGCATTCCAAACCTCCAAACAGCTACCGAAACATCATAAAACCTTATTTAACCTACTAGACTCCCAATTAGACTCAACTAATCAAACAAAACATGAAATTAAACTTATTTTACCAATATTTACAAAAGAAAAAAAAGAAAGAGTTTACCATGGTGGGTTGTCTCCCACCTAGTACTTTTGTTTATTGTCCTTAAGTTGGACTTATGGGGAGCTCCTCATCAAGGTGGCTTGTGCTTAAACCCATCCTTGAACATCCACCAATGCTTGGACTTCCATTGTGCTTCATCATTCAAGGTTAATAACTCCAAGCTTTGATGGAGTTCTTCACAAACCATAGGCTCCCAAAGTTGATTTTCCTTGTGTGATCCGAGATCCCACACTTTGTTTTCACACCCGTCCTTGAGTTGATCATGGTGATTTCCTCCGGGTGGCAAGAGAGATGAATTCTCATGGAAGCACCAAACTATCCTCCTAGACCCATTCAATTGAGTACTACACCAATCCATGCTCTTCAATTTTGAGCTTCCAACCATAATGAGCCTAGACTTACAATGCCAACCACTAAACATCCTCCTCTTATGCTTAATTCCACAAAACGCCCTAAGTTGGCCATCCGTCTCAAGCAAACCAAATTCAAATGGGATAATAAAGCTAAGAGTTAGAAGTTTTACCCATTCGAATGAAGGATTGGATGATAACCTAGGAGGAGGAGTTCCCAATGATCTTGATAATGCACGCTCCACTCCCGTCCATCCTCTTCTAGAGGCTTCCACCACTTGGCAAGATACTTCATGCTCTACCTCTTGCCAAGCTTCCTCAAGTTCAAGTTCTTCTTCACCAATGTCCTCTAGATCTTCCCCATCACTCAAATCATAAATAGGAGGTTGAGTGAAATCTACCTCATCATCAATTCTAAGCATAGTGGGAAAGGATTCTTCAAGCTCAAAAGGATCATATGTTGGTATGGAATCATCATAAATAGGAGGGCCTATTGATTGGAACACTTCTTCCAATTCTTCAATCACATTAAGCTTTGGAGGTTGTGCACTCTCCTCCTCAACATCAAATTCGAGCTCCACGGAAGAAGGCTCTTCAATTTGTGCTTCCTCTATGTATTCAACATATCCTAAGGCTCCAACCACTACTTCCTTTGGTTCAATCATCTCTACCTTCTCCTCTTGCTGTACTTCTTTCTTCAACTCTTCTTCTCCACCTTAAAGCTCCAATTCCAATCCCTTACTAAGCTCTTTGGGTGCTTCTCCACATTCAATAATGGGAGTTCCTTGATCGCGTAGGCTTAGGTGGGATAAGACTATATTGCCAATGGCTTTTACCATGATAGCCATTTTTTCTCTTAACTCCTCAAACTTCTTTTCATCCTCCTCGTGTCGCCTTAAGATATGAGATTGAAGATCTCTCAATTCTAGCATAAGGGCTTCATCGGGAGGTGATGGTGGAAGAGAGGGTTTATTTCTTGAGGGAAGGGTATTGTAGTTCGAAGGTGGTTCATATATTGGTGAAATTCTTGAGGTGGTGTGTATGAACTTTGTGGTTCATGGGAGTATTGGTGTTGGAATGGTAGCGGCTCTATATATGGTTGATATGGTGGTTGGTATGGTGGATACGGGATGGAATCATATGGAGGTGAATGGTGGCATGGGGCTTGTGAGTATGGTGGAGGGCTATGTTGAGGAGGGGGTTCATTTGCATATGATGGTCGTGGTTGACAACCGCAATGAGGGTCATCACATACATTAGATTGGAATACATCAAGATTTGAATTGTACCCATAAGAAGCCGGAGGAAGTTGTTGCCAAGAAGATTGTCCATAAGCTTAGAGTTCCTCCCACCTTTGATCTCCAAACACTTTATGCACATCCTCATTGAAGCTTCCATTTCCTACAACATAGTTGTAACCATGTTCATAGCAAAAAGGATGAGAATTCATAGTGAAAGGGAAAATAAAAACAAAAACTAACAAGAAACAAAGAGAACAAAAATCCTACAACTAGCAAAAACTAACAAACAAACCAAAATCAAGCTATTCACAATATATACAATAGCCAATAATATAGCACCATTGTAACTCCCCGGCAACGGCACCATTTTGATTTAAGAAGAATTGTCGTGTCGGTATAGAATTTCACACAAAATGAATGAATTCTCGTTGCAAGCATAGTCCTACACCAACAAACAATCCTCCCAATCAAAAATTTATGGTTTTGTCACAAGTACAAACCCCAAATAAGAATTAACCGGAGTATTTGGACTCCAGGTCATCTCACAAGGAATTACAGTGAAGTGTATGATTATTGGCTATGAAGGGGCAAAGGGGGTTTTGATTGGTGAGAGGACAAGAAATTAAATGACAAGAAAAGTAAATCAAGCAAGCAATTAAAAGAAGCAAGTAAAGAAGAGAGACATTCATGGCAAGAGTTGAGATCATAGGCTTTCTATCCTAGTCATATAATGATTAATTCATCTTATTTAGTCAACTCCAACACATAGGGAAAAAGTCAAACAAGATTAATCAATCACATCACAATAATAAACAAGAATTTATCTCATTACCTCATCCCCGAAGATGGAAGAAAGTATCATGTTATCCTCACACTCAGAGAAAGTCTAATATGACTAGCTAATCTCAATCCAAATGTACTAATCAACTCACTAATAGAATTAGCAAAAGATTAGAGTCAATGGAAATCATACTTGCTAACAACTCTAGATCACCAACTTAAGTTGGGTTTTCATGACTCAAGATTGCCTAATTACTCTTTCCAAGCCAAGAATGCTCAAAGTCTATTCTAACATCCTTCCAAGCATTTTGTCAAACACTTGGAAGGCATAAAAGGAAAGCATAATAAATGACAAGAAATAGTAAAATCTAACAACTACAAATAGCAAGGAAAGTAAATCAACAACTCAATTCATCAATAAAAAGAAACATCAACATCAAATTGCATTAAATACAAACAAAATCCAACTTGAGTTCATCATCACAAAAGAGAGAAAAATGAGAAATTAACTTTACAACTAAGAAAATCAAGATGTAGAAATGAGAAATTATAAAGGAAACAAGATGAGATCAAGGAATTAAACATGGATCTATGACAATTTAACCTAATCCTAACCTAATTCTAGAGAGAAGAGGGAGTTTCTCTCTCTAGAAAACTAACT
Source organism: Arachis hypogaea (assembly GCF_003086295.3). NCBI lineage: Eukaryota > Viridiplantae > Streptophyta > Magnoliopsida > Fabales > Fabaceae > Arachis > Arachis hypogaea. The sequence continues at coordinate 63,437,030 of NC_092051.1, forward strand.
AAAGGCTCATGTTGGCTAAGCTAATTGTTCCCCCTTTGCTTCGACTTCAATTCTGCATGAAATACACTCAGAAACAAGTTAGATTTGGGCCTGGGCAGCTCAGAAATTGCCCCCCAGCGTTTTGCCTTTAAGTGGGTCACGTGAGACTATCGGCGTGTACGCGCCATGTGTGCGTGCACGTCGATTGGCAAATTCCTTATCCGCGTGGACGCGTCATGTACGCGTGCGCGTGCCTATGTGAAACCACTTCTGCGCGTGCGCGCTTTGTACCCGTGTGCGCCTATTGATGCATTCCCAATCTTTGTTTCTTCATGCATTCTCCTCTTTGTATTCTTTTCTCCTCATTTCTTTCATCCAATACTTGCCTTATGAACCTGGAATCACTGAACAAACACATCAAGGCATCGAATGGAATTTAAGTGAATCAAAATCATTAATTTAAGGGCCTAAAAAGCATGTTTTTACACTTAAGCACAATTCAAGGGAGAATTACAAAACCATGCTATTTCATTGAATAAATGTGAAAAAATGTGGTAAAATCCCCTAAAATAAGCACAAGATAAATTACGAAATCGGGGTTTATCAGTCCTGCAGGACCAAGTTCACCTATAGTAAGTTGTTATTCCTGTAGGCCAAAGTTCACCAACAGTGAATATCAATTGTGTATCTCAGTGTGTTGCTCCTGTAGGCTGAAGTTCACCTAGAGAGAGTTATGATACCCGTAAGCCAAGGTTCACTTACAGGGGTGCTATTCCTAAAAGCCAAAGTTCACTTACAGAGGTGCCATTTCTATAGGCCGAAGTTCACCTACAGAAAGTTATTGTATTGTGTTTAGACTTTTCTTGTAAGCCCAAGTTCACTTACAGGAGTGCTATTTCTGTAGGCCGAAATTCACCTACAGAAAGTTGTTGTGTTATATTTAGATTATTTCTGTAAGCCGAAGTTCACTTACAAGGGCACCATTTCTGTAGGCCGAAGTTCACCTAGAGAGATGAAGCCATATCTAGGACTAGTTCCTAGGTAATGTCGGGATGCAGGGTGTAAACCGAAACATGAGCTCATGGCCTGCATAGGACAGACATGCATCATACTTGGTTGTGCATTTCCTCTGTTATGATTGTTGAATGAATGTATGCTTTGTTTGTTTGGATTCTACTGTCTACGTCTTATTTTCTTGTATTCTTTCATTCGTGTTTTGCTTTCTGTTTTCTCTATTTTCTCTATTTATCTATTTCTTCTATTTACTGCTTTTTTGTAGTTTGCTATTCGTCTGCTAAAAAACACAGAATTAATAAACTTAACTAATAACCCCGGCCCTACTAAGAACTCTCTAGTTCTTACCCCTTCTCTCTCCTTTCCCCCTTCAGATGGAAGTATGAGTTCCCTTTCGTAGTTCGTTGATGATCGTACGTAAAAAGGATTCAGCTCTAGGTAGTCTTCTGAGTCTCGGGTGAATCTCGTTCTCTGTTTTTAAATATATACTGTGAGACAAGCCAACGTCTGCACCCTGTTCGTATGTGCACTTTAGCCTAAATCCTGTGTACGGGACTCCTGTTATGTGGCTACTTGATGGAGTACCCGTGGGATGTCATATGGCAATGTATGATCGTATAGAGGAGTAGTAGATGACCTTCCACCTTTTGATGGCATTCGACCTGACTCGAGTTTTGAAGACCTAGAACATATTTTCGCTCGCTTTAGTAGTGTAGAGGGACTAGGTGAGTATAGAGTCTAGGATAGTGATGAGAGGAACTTTTGCGTGGTCTAGAAATTTGTGGATAAATTCTCATTGCAAATATAGTTTCTAAACCTTCAAAAGTCCTTTCATACAAACGTTTTGGTTGTCACAAGTAACAAACCCCTAAATAAATTGTTAACCGAAGTATTCAAACCTCGGGTCGTCTTCTCAAGGAACTGCAGGGAAGTATGTTCTTATTATTGGCTATAAAGGTTGTAAATCGGGGTTGAGAGTGAGGAATAAGTATGACAAATAGTTTAAATGGCAATTAAAATAAATAAATACTGTAAAGCAAACTTTTGGTAAGGTATGAGAAATTGGAAGTCCAGACTTAGTTATCCTTATCAATAATAATGAAAATTGAATCGTAATTCCACTTAGTTAACCTTTACTAAAGCAAAGGAAGGTCAAGGGACTAATTAGTTTGACCTTCGAATCCTATTTGTTGAATTGGATAACTCCTGAGTTACTGATTTCTTAACCAAAACCAAAAAGGGAAAAATAAATCTACTGGAATAATAATGTCTTCAGATTGAAAGCAATGGTAACATAAATAAAAGAAAGCAATATTAAACTGCAATACCTCAAATAACATTAATTCAAATAAAAATCTGTAACATAGAAGAATTCATAAATTAACATGAAAAAGGAAATAAAAGGAATATTGAACCTGATCAAAAGAGATAATCCTAAAAGCGAATAAAAAACCTAAATCTAAATCCTAATCCTAAAGAGAGAGGAGAGAACCTCCCTCCAAACTAAATCTAAATCATGGAAAGTAATTAAATTGGCCAGCTCTCTCTGAATGGATGCATTCCCCCACTTTATAGCCTCTAATCTGTGTTTTCCGGGCTGAAAACTGAGTCAAAAACAGCCCAGAAATTACCCCATGCGTATTCTGGTACGTTTAGGTCGCGAACAAGTGACGCGGAGGCGTCATCCACACGGCCGCGCGGAGTGAAGTTCGCAGATGCGACGCGTTCGCGTGGATCACGCGTTCACATCACCTAGTATCAGGGAAACTATGGCATGTTATATATCAAATCAAAGCCCCTGACGTTAGCTTTCCAACGCAACTGGAACAGCGTCGTTTGGACCTCTGTAGCTAATATTATAGCCGTTTGAGTGCGAAGAGGTCAGGCTGGACAGCTTAGCAGTTTCTCCAACTTCTTGTATTCCTTCCACTTTTGCATGCTTCCTTTCCATCCTCTGAGCCATTCCTGCCCTGTAATCTCTGAAAACACTTAACAGACATATCAAGGCATCTAATGGTAATAAGAGAGGATTAATAATAAGCAAATATAAGATCAAAGAAGCATGTTTTCAATCATAGCACAAAACCAGGAAGGAAAATGTAAAACATGCAAATAGTATGAATAAATGGGTAAAGAGTTGATAAAAACTACTCAATTGAGTATAAGATAAACCATAAAATAGTGGTTTATCAACCTCTCCACACTTAAACAATAGTATGTCCTCATGCTAAGCTCAAGAGAAGCTATAAAGATGAAGAGGAATGGTAGGACGTATGAAATGCAACCTATCTTTATGAATGCAACTACATGCAAAAAAAATGTTTCTACCTACTTGGTTAAAAGTAAATAAATCTCCAAGAATAAATATGAACTGGATTTCACTAATTCAAATCATAAAACTGAAGTACAAATAGACTTGTAGAAGAAAATAGCTCGTGAAAGCCGGGAACAAAGAATCGAGCATCGAACCCTCACTAGTAGTGTATATCACTCTAATCACTCAAGTGTTTTAGGTTCGATTCTCTCAATTCTCTACTAACCTTGTTTTCTAAGGCTTGCTCTTCATCTAACAATCAACATAAATTTAATGCACAGATACACATATCAAGAGGTCTTTTAAGGGTTGTAATGGTGTTAGGGTCAAGGTAGGATTGTATTTGGCCAAGTGGACTAAAATCTGAATCCTTAATTAACTTTAAACTTTCCACCTAACTTCAGACAATCCATGTAATCATGATACCACATCTAACTACCCATTAACCATGTTTTCCACATATTCATGCATTCTAATTTCAAGTACAGTACATATGCATTACTTTCACCACTTACTTTGGGGCATTTTGTCCCCTTATTATTTGCTATTTTTCTTTTCTTTTCTTTTCTTTTATATATATATATATATATATATATATATATATTATTTTGTTTTTCTCAATGCATATGATTAATTTATTGAATGCATAAACATGTCCTAAATATTTCTTCCACATTTTCAGAAATTTCTAACATACTCAATTCTCAAACCAAATGTTTCCAAACAGAATTTCCCACACTTAAATCATAAGCACTTTCACTAGTCTAAGCTAACCAAGGATTCAAATTAAGGACATTATTGTTTTTCGCCTAGAGTTAATGATGTGCTAAAGTAAAGAACAAAGGGGTATAATAGGCTCAACATTGGTTTGCAAAGGATAATGAAAGGGTTAAGGCCATATGGGTATGTAAGCTGAGTGAAACAAGGGCCTCAATCATATAAGTGCATGTATACATTAAATAATGGAAATATAGAATCAAGCAAGACAAAGATCACAATTTTAGAGAGAAAAACACACATCAAAAATAAATTATTGGTTGACAAAATGCAACCAATCAATTAGGCTCAAAAAATCTCACAGGTTTTGTGTGTTCGAGCTCTAAATCATGTTCTAATATAACATTTCTTCAAACAAGTGTAACAAAAAAATTTTATTCAAATTAGTGAAATACTTTAAAAGGTTTCTTGAAAGAGAAAATATTACTTTAATCAAGTAGTAACTAAATGCACAAAATCAAATAAACATGCAATCAAATATGCAAATGCAATAATGAACAATAGAGAAAATAAAACAATGGTGTTGAAAAGAAGGTAACTAACCCATGGAGATCGGTATTGACCTCCCCACACTTAAAGATTGTACTATCCTCGGTGCATGCTGAGATGTGCAGGTGGACAGGTTGTTCCAACTGATGCTTTCCTTCAAGGATTGTGCAGATGGACTTGTTTGTCTCCCCTTTTAGAAGTTTTCCCTTTCCCTTCTTTGGTGGCCATCCTGAAGAAGAGAAAAAGAAGAAAAGTAACCCAAAATTAAAGATAGAAAATAAATAAAATATGGGTGTTAATGCTAGATAATAAGGGTCTCAATTACATGGAAGCTTCAACATGTACATGAGAAAAATAATAGAAGCACATGGCATACCAATGGTGCAAAATTTGCAACAATGGGGAAGAGAGTGAGGAAGGAGAGATAATATAAATTCATGTCAATGCAAAAGTAATACAGATATAAAAAAATTGGCATTGATTTAAATAATATTACTCAATCAGAATTAAACAAGTCACTAAGCACCAAGAAAATACCAGAAAAATGATGTAACAGTGGAATAGGAAGATTTGAACACCAATGGTAAAATAATAAAAATATGCAATGAATGAAAGTATGCAAATAAATTAAATAAAATAGAATGGAAGAGAAAAAAAATAAAAAGGAAGAAGAAAGAAATAAGAAAAGAGAAAAAATAAGGATTTGGAAAAGAAAGATATAAGATATTTTGAATGAGTTTTGCGGCGCGAGCTACACGGCCGCGTGGGGCACGCGGTCGCGCGAATTGCACTTAAACTGATTGACGTGGTCGCGTTGGTCACGCGGTCGCGTGACCCATTTTATGCGACTGGCGCGAGGGCAGCTTCACACTCGCAAAACTCTCTGTTCAAAATCATTAATTGCCAAATTTTAAGTGATGCGATCGCGTGGGGCATGCGATCGCGTGAGTGGGCTTTAGAAGGATATGACGCGGTCGCGTGGGTCACGCGACCGCATGGGAAGAATTATGCGTTTAGCACCAATCCAGCACCACTCTCACACAACTTTCGGATGTGCACCACTTTGACGTCGAAATCCTGTTCACGCGGCCGCGTGGGGCACGCGGTCGCGTGGGAGGCCATTATTCCCATATGACACGGTTGCGTCAGCGACGCGGTCGCGTGGGACGATTTATGCCATTGGCACGCCTCCAGCGCTACTCCTGCGTAACTTTCTGTTCATTATTCTCTCCCAATACCTGCGATTTTTTTTTATGTAGAATGCAGAATGTAGTATGCAGAATGCAATGCTTACTGTGAATTCTATGCATGATTCCGGGTTCAATAAAATAAAAATAAAATTCAAAAACAAACAAAACTAAATAAAATTAAAATTGCAAAAGGAACGATCATACCATGGTGGGTTGTCTCCCACCTAGCACTTTTAGTTAAAGTCCTTAAGTTGGACATTAGATGAGCTTCCTGTTATGGTGGCTTGTGTTTAAATTCATCCAGAAATCTCCACCAATGTTTCGAATGCCAACAGCCTCCGGGGTCCTAAACTAGGCATGTGAAGCTTCTGAGTAGCTTCAAACAGATTTTCAGGCTCCCGGGGTGATGAATATCAGAATATTTTCCAGGATCCCAAACTTTGGTTCTAAATCCGCCTCCGTCTTGATCTATATTTTTCCATTCGGGCGGTTTAGAAAGTAGATTCTCACCATGGTGACCAAACATTTTCTGAGATCTATTCAACTGAATATGATACCAAACCGTGTACTTCAAGTTGAAGCGTGGAACCTTTTTGAACCTTGTGCACCAGCTCTAAGCACGGCCATTTCCCTCTTACTCTTAAAGCCGCAGAGAGCTCTAAGCTGGCCATCTATTTCAAGCAAACCGTATTCAAGTGAAAAAGTAAAGTTAAAGGTTAAGGATTGTACCCACTTGAAGCTTGTATTGGGTGGTAACGGCCTTGGGGTAGGTGTTTCCAGTGGTTCTGTAAGTTCGTCTCCTTTGTGTTCTTCTGTGAATTTTTCCACTTCTTTGTAAGATTCTTCAAATGTATCCATGTCCTGATCAAAGTCTTCTATATCTTCCTCATCACTTGAGTCATAGATTGGAGGTTGAGAGAAATCTACCTCTGCATTCGTATTCACTTGGGGAAGATTCTTCGATCTCAGAGAATTCACTTGCGGATGCAAGTTCATTACTAAGAGAACTTGACTTGTGACTATCATCATCAAGGGAATTTGTGTCCTGGGTTCCGTCTAGTTCTTCATAAACGACTTGCCTTGGGGATTGTGCACTATTCTTCTTAGCGTCAACTGTAACGTCCTTGACGGAGTTCTCCTCAGCTCTGGATTCCCATGGAGGTTCAGCATCTCCTAGATCTTCAACCAACTCTTCTTCTTATACAATGACAGCTTCTTCTACTTGTTCTAGAACGAATTCATTCTCTGTCTTGTCTACTGGAGTTTCTAGTATTTCCTTCATGCTACGCTCTTCATTAGATTGTCCACATGGGGCTGTGGTTGGTCCTTGAATGTTCGAACATCTAGAAGCTAATTGAATTACTGCTTGCTCCAGTTGTCGAATGGATGTTTGAAGTTTATTTACTGTTGCCTTGAGGCGAACCTCTGATTCTCGGGGTGATAGATTTGGACATGAAACATAGGGAAGTGGTGGTGCCTGGGGGTGATTGGATTGGAACTGGGGTAGGAAAGGATCATACGGTGGCGAATGGTGAAGAGAAGCTTATGAGTGTGGTGGTTCGAGGTTATGTTGAGAGGTTGGTCTATAGGCACGGGGTGGGGCTTGTTGGTAGTCACAAGGTTGTCCATCATATCTTTCAGCTGGGTATGCATTGTAGAATGGTCGTTGTCCGTGATATCTTGGAGGGTGTTGTTGCCTAAAGGGTTGATTAGATCCTCTTGGCTCCATCCATCCTTGATTGGTCTGACCTTGATGCATATTCCTGCTGTAACTTCTATTTCCTTCAACAAAGTTAGAACCAAACTCAAAGTGAGAGGGGTGAGAGTTCATAGTAGCAAATAAAATTAAAAAGAAAAAACAGAAATAAATAAACAAGTAAAAGAAAAATATTTACAATAACCAATAATAAGGCACATGTTAGCAGTTCCCCGGCAACGGCGCCATTTTGATGAGAGGAACTTTTGCATGGTCTAGAAATTTGCGGATAAATCCTCGTTGCAAGTATAGTTTCTAAACCATCAAAAGTGCTTTCATACAAACGTTTTGGTTGTCACAAGTAACAAACCCCTAAATAAATTGTTAACCGAAGTATTCAAATCTCGGGTCGTCTTCTCAAGGAACTGCAGGGAAGTATGTTCTTATTATTGGCTATAAAGGTTGTAAATCGGGGTTGAGAGTGAGGAATAAGTATGACAAATAGTTTAAATGGAAATTAAAATAAATAAATACTCTAAAGCAAACTTTTGGTAAGGTATGAGAAATTGGAAGTCCAGACTTAGTTATCCTTATCAATAATAATGAAAATTGAATCGTAATTCCACTTAGTTAACCTTTACTAAAGCAAAGGAAGGTCAAGGGACTAATTAGTTTGACCTTCGAATCCTATTTATTTCCTAAGAAAAGGTTGGGATTATTGAAGTTCAGTTCAATTAGCAAGGATAACAATTATCAATTATGCTGTTGAATTGGATAACTCCTGAGTTACTGATTTCTTAACCAAAACCAAAAAGGGAAAAATAAATCAACTGGAATAAAAATGTCTTCAGATTGAAAGCAATGGTAACATAAATAAAAGAAAGCAATATTAAACTGCAATACCTCAAATAACATTAATTCAAATAAAAATCTGTAACATAGAAGAATTCATAAATTAACTTGAAAAAGGAAATAAAAGGAATATTGAACCTGATCAAAAGAGATAATCCTGAAAGCGAATAAAAATCCTAAATCTAAATCCTAATCCTAAAGAGAGAGGAGAGAACCTCCCTCCAAACTAAATCTAAATCATGGAAAGTAACTAAATTGGCCAGCTCTCTCTGAATGGATAGATTCCCCCACTTTATAGCCTCTAATCTGTGTTTTTCGGGCTAGAAACTGGGTCAAAAACAGCCCAGAAATTGCCCCCTGCATATTCTGGTACGTTCAGGTCGCGGACAAGTGACGCGGAGGCGTCGTCCACGCGGCCGCGCGGATTGAAGTTCGCAGATGCGACGCGTCCGCGTGGATCACGCGTTCGCGTCGCCTAGGATCTGGGCAACTATGACATATTATATATCAAATCGAAGCTCCAGACGTTAGCTTTCCAAAGCAACTGGAACCACGTCGTTTGGACCTCTGTAGCTAAAGTTATAGCCATTTGAGTGCAAAGAGGTCAGGCTGGACAACTTAGCAGTTTCTCCAACTTCTTGTATTCCTTCCACTTTTGCATGCTTCCTTTCCATCCTCTGAGCCATTCCTGCCCTGTAATCTCTGAAAACACTTAACACACATATCAAGGCATCTAATGGTAATAAGAGAGGATTAATAATAAGCAAATATAAGATCAAAGAAGCATGTTTTCAATCATAGCACAAAACCAAGAAGGAAAATGTAAAACATGCAAATATTATGAATAAATGGGTAAAGAGTTGATAAAAACTACTCAATTGAGTACAAGATAAACCATAAACTAGTGGTTTATCAGATAGCCTGGGTGCCAGCTTAGGGACTTCTTGAACAGGTCAGGGACTAGGATGTTTTATGTCTATATATGTATACAGTTATTATCTAGCTATATCTAAGGGTGTACTAACTAAAAGTCTATACTCTAATAAAGGCTGAATCACCGAATGTTGTCAACTACTTATGATGTATGTACGTGTGGCTGTTTATAATAATTTCATCTGTTATTACTTGTGAATTGATTATGAATGATTCCATCTATTAATCTAAATGTTTTAAAAAAAAAAGTACCTCGCAAAATAACTACGTTTTTAACAGTAAATCAGGCTCATATAATAAATAATAGATAATAATTAGGAAGACAAATTGGTAACGCTCAGTTTCCGGTATGATCTAGACATACTAAAAATTGGGTCGTTAGAATTTGGTATTAGAGCCGTTCATTCCCAGTAGAGCCTGGAGAATGGACTAACTATACTTCATTGCATACTCTGCTTGTGTGTCTTATGCTGTTAGGGTATCCTTAAAATACATTTGGCATGAATGTCTATGAGCGCTCATTTTGGGAATGTTCATGCTTAACTTGAGATTTTAAGATTGATCACCTTAATGTTGATTGTTTGGTGCAGATAAGACCTCAATGACTGTGAATAGGCATGGTTTAATCGAGCTCCAAACGATAAATTGACGTGAGCCACAACTATCTTCAAAGCTGTTATGATCTTCATAGCTATGGCTATGTGACAGTTGAATGCTGCCAGGAACAGACCGATCTCTTCGTCAGGATGGCTTGAAGGAAATAGACTGCTTAAAGATGGATTTTTTGCACGTGGCTGAAATTTTGAGGGCAAAATTTTCTGAAGGCACGGATTTTTCCAGAAGATCAGTAAAGGGAACACCTCTACTATATCATCAAGCATCTCAATACTCATTGTCATTATGTCATCCTTAAGCTAGAACCTCTTCTGAGGCAAGCTCGATAACGCAATCATGAAGAACCTAGTTTTTGAACAGTATCGGTTAGGAGTTTTGATTCTAGTTTTCGTAAATAGTCACTGTTTGATGAACCGGCTCGATTCATGAGATAAGAAAGATAATAGTATAATATTATCATTACATTAATATTAGAAGATGCTTGAATGATATTATAAGGTTACCTGGTGATGAGCGGATAATTTATACGCTTTTTGGCATTATTTTTAGTATGATTTTAGTAGGATCTAGTTACTTTTAGGGATGTTTTTATTAGTTTTTATGTTAAATTCACATTTTTGGACTTTACTACGAGTTTGTGTATTTTTCTGTGATTTTAGGTATTTTCTGGCTGAAATTGAGGGACTTGAGCAAAAATCAGATTCAGAGGTTGAAGAAGGACTGCTGCTGCTGTTGGATTCTGACCTCCCTGCACTCAAATTGGCTTTTCTGGAGCTACAGAACTCCAAATGGCACACTCTCAATGGCGTTGGAAAGTCGATATCCAGGGCTTTCCAGCAATATATAATAGTCCATACTTTGTCCGAGTTTAGACGATGCAAAAGGGCGTTGAACGCCAGTTCTACACTACAGTCTGGAGTTAAACGCCAGAAACACGTCACGAACCAGAGTTGAACGCCAAAAACACGTTACAACTTGGCGTTCAACTCCAAAAGAAGCCTCTGCACGTGTAAACTTCAAGCTCAGCCCAAGCACACACCAAGTGGGTCCCGGAAGTGGATTTATGCATCAATTACTTACTTCTGTAAACCCTAGTAACTAGTTTAGTATAAATAGGACTTTTTACTATTGTATTAGACATCTTGGGATATTTAGTTCTTAGATCATGGGGGCTGGCCATTTGGCCATGCCTGAATTTTATCACTTATGTATTTTCAATGGTGGAGTTTCTACACACCATAGATTAAGGTGTGGAGCTCTGCTGTTCCTCATGAATTAATACAAAGTACTACTGTTTTTCTATTCAATTCAACTTATTCCGCTTCTAAGATATCCATTCGCACCTCAACATGAATGTGGTGATCGTGACAGTCATTATCATTCCCTATGAACACGTGCCTGACAACCACTTCCGTTCTGCCTTAGATTGAATGAGTATCTCTTGGATTCCTTATTCAGAATCTTCGTGGTATAAGTTAGAACCCATGGATGGCCATTCCTGAGATTCGGAAAGTCTAAACCTTGTCTATGGTATTCCGAGTAGGATCTGTGAAGGGATGGCTGTGACGAGCTTCAAACTCGCGAGTGCTGGGCGTAGTGACAGACGCAAAAGGATCAATGGATCCTATTCCAATATGATCGAGAACCGACAGATGATTAGCCATGCAGTGATAGCGCATTGGACCATTTTCACTGAGAGGACAGGATGTAGCCATTGACAACGGTGATGCCTAACATACAGCTTGCCATGGAAAGGAGTAGGAATGATTGGATGAAGACAGCAGGAAAGCAGAGGTTCAGAGGAATGAAAGCATCTCTATATGCTTATCTGAAATTCTCACCAATGATTTACATAAGTATTTCTATCTTTATTTTCTGTTTATTTATTATTATTATTCAAAAACTCCATAACCATTTGATATCCGCCTGACTGAGATTTACAAGATGACCATAGCTTGCTTCATATCGATAATCTCCATGGGATCGACCCTTACTCACGTAAGGTTTATTACTTGGACGACCCAGTGCACTTGCTGGTTAGTTGTATCGAAGTTGTGACAAATTATGAATTAAGATTAGAGCACCAAGTTTTTGGAGCCATTACCAGGGATCACAATTTCGTGCACCAAGTTTTTGGCACCGTTGCTTGGGATTGTTTGAGTTTGGACAACTGACGGTCCATCTTGTTGCTCAGATTAGGTAATTTTCTTTTTGTTTTATTTTCAAAAATTTTTCAAAAATCTTTCAAAAATTTCTCATCTGTTTTCGAAAATTATTCTAAATTTTTAAGAATGAATTCTAGTGTTTCATGAAGCATGTTGAAGCCTGGCTAGCTGTAAAGCCATGTCTAATTCTTTTGGACTGTGGCTTCCAACCATCAGCATAGAGGCAAGTTAATTGGAATATCAGCTGTTGCATGCCTGATTTATATCCTAAAGCTGGCTGGCTATTAAGCCATGCCCAACCGTTGGATTGGAGCTTTAGGCCAACATTGAAAGATTCCTGGGATTCTTATTAAAAATTTTGAATTTCTTATTTTCTTTTTCCTATATGTTTTTCAAAAAAAAAATTTAAAAGAAAATACAAAAAAAAATCATAAAATCATAAAAACAAAAAATATTTTATACTGTTTGTTTGAGTCTTGTGTCAAATTTTAAGTTTGGTGTCAATTGCATACTCATCTTGCATTTTTTTTTGAAAATTGCATTCATGCATTGCATTCATCATGATCTTCAAGTTGTTCTTGATAAACTTTCTTGATTGATCTTCATATTATATTGTTTTGTGTTGCATGGTGTTTTTCATATGCATTCTTGAATTCTTAATGTCTAAGCATTAAAGATTTCTATGTTTGGTGTCTTGCATATTTTCTTTGCATCAAAAATTTTTTTAAAATATGTTCTTGATGTTCATCTTGACATTCAAAGTGTTCTTGGTGTTCATCTTGACATTCATAGTGTTCTTGCATGCATTCATTGTTTTTATCTAAAAATCCTCATGCATTGAGTCTTTTTGATGTTTTTCTCTTTCATCATTAAAAATTCAAAAATAAAAAAAATATCTTTTCCTTTTTCACTCATAAATTTTCGAAATTTGAGTTGACTTTTTCAAAACTTTTTAAAAAAAATTTTACTTGTTTCTTATGAGTCAAATCAAATTTTCAATTAAAAAATCTTATCTTTTTCAAAATCTTTTTCAAAAATCATATCTTTTTCATTTTTTCTTATTTATTTTCGAAAATTTTAAAAAAATATTTTTCAAAAATCTTTTTCTTAATTTTATCTCATAATTTTCGAAAATATTATCAACAATTAATGTTTTGATTAAAAAATTTCAAGTTTGTTACTTGCTTGTTAAGAAAGATTCAAACTTTAAGTTCTAGAATCATATCTTGTGATTTCTTGTGAATCAAGTCATTAATTGTGATTTTAAAAATCAAATCTTTTTCAAAACTAATTTCAATCATATCTTTTCAAAATATCTTTTTATCTTATCTTTTTCAAAATCATATCTTTTTAATCATACCTTTTCATATCATATCTTTTTCAAATATCTTTTCTAACTTCTTATCTTCTTATCTTTTCAAAATTGAATTTCAAATCTTTTTCAACTAACTAATTGACTTTTTGTTTGTTTCTTATCTCTTTCAAAACTACCTAACTAACTATCCCTCTCTAATTTTCGAAAATACCTCCCTCTTTTTCAAAAATTCTTTTTAACTAATTAATTGTTTTAATTTTTAATTTTATCTTAATTTTCGAAAATCATTAACTCTTTTTCAAAATTTAGTTTTCGAAATTCCCTCTCTCCCATCTCCTTCTATTTATTTATTCATCTACTAACATTTCTCTTCACCCCAAAATTCGAACCCCTTCCTCTCCTCTGAGTTCGAATTCTTCTCTTCTACATTCTTATTCTTCTTTTCTTCTACTCACACAAGGGAACCTCTATACTGTGGTAAAGAGGATCCCCGGTATCTTTAGTCCTCTTTTTTTTCATATGAGCAGGAGCAAGGACAAGAACATTCTTGTTGAAGCAGACCCTGAACCTGAAAGGACTCTGAAGAGGAAACTAAGAGAAGCTAAATTACAACAATCCAGAGACAACCTTACAGAAATTTTCGAAAAGGAAGAGGAGATGACAGCCGAAAATAATAATAATGCAAGGAAGATTCTTGGTGACTTTACTGCACTAAATTCCAATTCACATGGAAGAAGCATCTCCATCCCTACCATTGGAGCAAACAATTTTGAGCTTAAGCCTCAACTAGTTTCTCTGATGCAACAAAACTGCAAGTTTCATGGACTTCCATCTGAAGATCCCCTTCAGTTCTTAACTGAATTCTTGCAGATCTGTGATACTGTTAAGACTAATAGAGTAGATCCTGAAGTCTACAGGCTCATGCTTTTCCCTTTTGCTGTAAGAGACAGAGCTAGAGTGTGGTTAGACTCTCAACCTAAGGATAGCCTAAACTCTTGGGATAAGCTGGTCACGACTTTCTTAGCCAAGTTCTTTCCTCCTCAAAAGCTTAGTAAGCTTAGAGTGGATGTTCAAACCTTCAGACAGAAAGAAGGTGAATCCCTCTATGAAGCTTGGGAGAGATACAAGCAACTGACCAAAAAGTGTCCTTCTGACATGCTTTCAGAATGGACCATTCTGGATATATTCTATGATGGTCTATCTAAATTAGCTAAGATGTCATTGGATACTTCTGCAGGTGGATCCATTCACCTAAAGAAAATGCCTGCAGAAGCTCAAGAACTTATTGACATGGTTGCTAATAACCAGTTCATGTACACTTCTGAGAGGAATCCTGTGAGTAATGGGACACCTCAGAAGAAAGGAGTTCTTGAAATTGATACTCTGAATGCCATATTAGCCCGGAATAAAATATTGACTCAGCAAGTCAATATGATTTCTCAGAGTCTGAATGGAATGCAGGCTGCATCCAATAGTACTCAAGAGGCATCTTCTGAAGAAGAGGCTTACGATCCTGAGAACCCTGTAATAGCAGAGGTAAATTATATGGGTGAACCTTATGGAAACACCTATAACCCCTCATGGAGAAATCATCCAAATTTCTCATGGAAGGATCAACAAAAGCTTCAACTAGGCTTTACTAATGGTGGAAGAAACAGGTTTAACAATAGTAAACCTTTTCCATCATCCACTCAGCAACAGACAGAGAATTCTGAGCAGAATCTATCTAGCTTGGCAAATTTAGTCTCTGATCTATCTAAGGCTACTTTGAGTTTCATGAATGAAACAAGGTCCTCCATTAGAAATTTAGAGGCACAAGTGGGCCAGCTGAGTAAGAAGATCACTGAAACTCCTCCTAGTACTCTCCCAAGTAATACAGAAGAGAATCCAAAGAGAGAGTGCAAGGCCATTGATATAACAATCATGGCCGAATCCAAGGAGGAAGGGGAAGACGTGAATCCCAAGGAGGAAGACCTCCTGGGACGTCCAGTGATCAATAAGGAATTCCCCTCTGAGGAACCAAAAGAATCTGAGACTCATCTAGAGACCATGGAGATTCCATTGAACCTCCTTATGCCATTCATGAGCTTTGATGTGTATTCCTCATCTGAAGAGAATGAGGATGTTACTGAAGAGCAAGTTGCAAAGTTCCTTGGTGCAATCATGAAGCTGAATGCCAATTTATTTGGTAAAGAGACTTGGGGAGATGAACCTCCCCTGTTCACCAATGAACTAAATGCATTGGATCAACTGAGATTGCCTCAGAAGGAACAGGATCCTGGAAAGTTCCTAATACCCTGTACCATAGGCACCATGGCCTTTGAGAAGGCTCTATGTGACCTTGGGTCAGGAATAAACCTCATGCCACTCTCTATAATGGAGAAACTTGGAATTTTTGAGGTGCAAGCTGCCAGAATCTCATTAGAGATGGCAGACAACTCAAGAAAAGAGGCTTATGGACAAGCAGAGGACGTGTTAGTAAATGTTTAAGGCCTTTACATCCCTGCTGATTTCATAATCTTAGATACTGGGAAGGATGAGGATGAATCCATCATCCTTGGAAGACCCTTCCTAGCCACAGCAAGAGCTGTGATTGATGTTGACAGAGGTGAACTAGTCCTTCAATTGAATGAGGACTCCCTTGTGTTTAAAACTCAAGGTCACCCTTCTTTAAACATGGAAAAGAGGCACAGTAAGCTTCTCTCAAAACAGAGTCAACCAGAGCCCCCACAGTCAAACTTTAAGTTTGGTGTTGGGAGGCCACAACCAAACTCTAAATTTGGTGTTGAACTCCCATATCCAAACTCTAAGTTTGGTGTTGAGAAGTCTCAACAATGCTCTGAACATCTGTGAGGCTCCATGAGAGCCCACTGTCAAGCTATTGACATTAAAGAAGCGCTTGTTGGGAGGCAACCCAATCTTTATTTATCTAATTTTATTTTTATTTTTGTTGTTCTTTCATGTTTTATTAGGTTCATGATCATGTGGAGTCACAAAATAAATAGAAAAATCAAAAATATAATCAAAAATAGCAGAAGAAAAATCACACCCTGGAGGAAGGGCTTACTGGCGTTTAAATGCCAGTAAGGAGCATTGGTGCACGAAATTGTGACGTCCAGGCGCAAACTATTCCTGGCACGTGAGCAACTTGGTACACGTAATCGTGATTACACATTCATAATTTGTCACAACTTCGATACAACTAACCAGCAAGTGCACTGGGTCGTCCAAGTAATACCTTACGTGAGTAAGGGTCGAATCCCACGGAGATTGTTGGTATGAAGCAAGCTATGGTCACCTTGCAAATCTCAGTCAGGCGGATATAAAATAATCATGGAGTTTTCGAATAATAAATAATAGAATAGGGATAGAGATACTTATGTAAATCATTGGTAGGAATTTCAGATAAGCGAATGGAGATGCTTTTCGTTCCTCTGAACCTCTGCTTTCCTGCTATCTTCATCCAATCAGTCTCATTCCTTTCCATGGCTGGCTTTATGTGATACATCACCACTGTCAATGGCTACTTTCGGTCATCTCACGGGAAAATGATCCAATGCCCTGTCACGGCACGGCTAATCGTCTGGAGGCATCACCCTTGTCAATGGCTTCATCTTATCCTCTCAGTGAATAATATGCTCACGCACCCTCTCACGGCACGGCTATTCATCTGTCGGTTCTCGATCATGCTGGAATAGGATTTACTATCCTTTTGCGTCTGTCACTAACGCCCTGCAATCGCGAGTTCGGGGCTCGTCACAGTCATTCAATCATTGAATCCTACTCGGAATACCACAGACAAGGTTTACACCTTCCGGATTCTCTTGAATGCCGCCATCATTCTAGCTTACGCCACGAAGATTCTGGTTAAGAGATCTAAGAGATACTCATTCTAGCTTATTTCATGTAGAACAGAAGTGTTTGTCAGACACGCGTTCATAAGGGAGAAGGATGATGAGCGTCACACATAATCATCACCTTCATCACGTTCTTGGGTGCGAATGGATATCATAGAAGTGAAATAAGATGAATTGAATAGAAAACAGTAGTACTTTGCATTAATCTTTGAGGAACAGCAGAGCTCCACACCTTAATCTATGGAGTGTAGAAACTCTACCGTTGAAAATACATAAGTGAAGGTCCAGGCATGGCCGAGATGGCCAGCCCCCTAAAACGTGATCAATAGTCTCCTAAGATGAACAATGGATTAAAACTGAGACCAAAGATGTTAAAAAGTCTAGTAAAAGGTCCTATTTATAATAAACTAGTCACTAGGGTTTACATGAGTAAGTAATTGATGCATAAATCAACTTCCTGGGCCCACTTGGTGTGTGTTTGGGCTGAGCCTGAGTGTTGCACGTGTAGAGGTCCTTCTTGGAGTTGAACGCCAGTATTTGTGCCAGTTTGGGCGTTCAGCTCTGGTTTTGGCTCCTTTTCTGGCGCTGGACGCCAGATTTGGGTAGAAAGCTGGCGTTGAATGCCAGTTTATGTCGTCTATTCTTGGCCAAAGTATGGACTATTATACATTGCTGGAAAGCCCTAGATGTCTACTTTCCAACGCAATTGGAAGCGCGCCATTTCGAGTTCTGTAGCTCCAGAAAATTCACTTTGAGTGCAGGGAGGTCAGAATCCAACAGCATCAGCAGTCCTTCTTCAACCTCTGAATCTGATTTCTGCTCAAGTCCCTCAATTTCAGCCAGAAAATACCTGAAATCACAGAAAAACACACAAACTCATAGTAAAGTCCAGAAATGTGAATTTAACTTAAAAACTAATGAAAACATCCCAAAAAGTGACTAGATCCTACTAAAAACATACTAAAAACAATGCCAAAAAGCGTATAAATTATCCGCTCATCACAACACCAAACTTAAATTGTTGCTTGTCCCCAAGCAACTGAAATTCAAATAGGATAAAAAGAAGAGAATATACTATAAATTCCAAACTATCAATGAAACATAGCTCCAATCATATGAGCGGGACTTATAGCTTTTTGCCTCTTGAATAGTTTTGGCATCTCACTTTATCCATTGAGGTTCAGAATGATTGGCATCTATAGGAACTTCAGATTTCGAATAGTGTTATTGACTCTCCTAGTTCAGTATGATGATTCTTGAACACAGCTTCTTTATGAGTCTTGGCCGTGGCCCTAAGCACTTTGTTTTCCAGTATTACCACCGGATACATAAATGCCACAGACACATAATTGGGTGAACCTTTTCAGATTGTGACTCAGCTTTGCTAAAGTCCCCAATTAGAGGTGTCCAGGGTTCTTAAGCACACTCGTCTTTTGCTTTGGACCTTGACTTTAACCGCTTAGTCTCAAGTTTTCACTTGACACCTACACGCCACAAGCACATGGATAGGGACAGCTTGGTTTAGCCGCTTAGACCAGGATTTTATTCCTTTAGGCCCTCCTATCCACTGATGCTCAAACCCTTGGGATCCTTTTTATTTTCCCTTGCCTTTTGGTTTTAAGAGTTATTTGCTTTTTGCTCTTGCCTCTTGGTTTTAAGAGCTTTTGGCTTTTTCTGCTTGATTTTTTTCTTTCTATATTTTTTTTTCTATTTTTTTTTTCGCCTATTTTTTTTCTGCAAGCTTTGTTCTTTGCTGCTTTTTCTTGCTTCAAGAATCATTTTTATGATTTTTCAGATTATCAAATAACATGTCTCCTAGTCATCATTCTTTCAAGAGCCAACATATTTAACATTCTTAAACAACAACTTCAAAAGACATATGCACTGTTCAATCATACATTCAGAAAACAAGAAGCATTGTCACCACATTAATATAATTAAGCTAAGTTCAAGGATAAATTCGAAACTCATGTACTTCTTGTTCTTTTGAATTAAAACATTTTTCATTTAAGAGAGGTGATGGATTCATAGCACATTCATATCTTTAAGACAAAGTTACTAACTACTAATGATCATGAAGTGAAGACACAAACATAGATAGGCACATAACATAGAAAACGAAAAATAGAAGAAAGAAGAACAAGGAATGAATCCACCTTAGTGATGGTGGCGTTTCCTTCTTGAGGAACCAATGATGTCCTTGAGCTCTTCTATGTCTCTTCCTTGTCTTTGTTGCTCCTCCCTCATTGCTTTTTGATATTCTCTTATTTCATGAAGCATGATGGAGTGCTCTTGATGTTCCACCCTTAGTTGTCCCAGATTGGAACTCAATTCTCCTAGGGAGGTGTTGATTTGTTCCCAATAATTTTGTGGAGGAAAGTGCATTTGAGGCATCTCCGGGATCTCATGGAAATGAGCTTCTTGCGCCTCTTGAGCTCCATGACTGGGCTCTCTTGCTTGCTCCATCTTTTTCTTAGTGATGGGCTTGTCCTCTTTGATGAGGATATCTCCCTCTATGTCAATCCCAGCCGAATTGCATAGGTGGCAAATGAGGTGAGGAAAGGCTAACCTTGCCATGGTGGAGGACTTGTCGGCCACCTTGTAGAGTTCTTGAGGTATAATCTCATGAACTTCCACCTCTTCTCCAATCATGATACTATGGATCATGATGGCCCGGTCTATGGTAATTTCAGACCGGTTGCTAGTGGGAATGATTGAGCATTGAATAAACTCCAACCATCCTCTAGCTACAGGCTTGAGGTCCAATCTTCTTAGTTGAACCGGCTTGCCTTTGGAGTCAATCTTCCATTGAGCTCCTTCTACACATATGTCCATAAGGACTTGGTCCAACCGTTGATCAAAGTTGACTCTCCTTGTGTAGGGGCGTGCGTTCTCTTCCATGTATGGCAAGTTGAACGCCAACCTCACATTTTCCGGACTAAAATCTAAGTATTTCCCCCGAACCATTGTAACATAGTTCTTTGGATCCGGGTTCTTACTTTGATCATGGTTCTTGGTGATCCATGCATTGGCATAGAACTCTTGAACCATTAGGATGCCGACTTGTTGGATGGGGTTTGTTAGAACTTCCCAACCTCTTCTTTGAATTTCATGTCGGATTTCCGGATACTCATTTCTTTTGAGTTAAAAAGGGACCTCAGGGATCACCTTCTTCTTGGCCACAACATAATAGAAGTGGTCTTGATGGGCTTTGGAGATGAATCTTTCCATCTCCCATGACTCGGATGTGGAAGCTTTTGTCTTCCCTTTCCCTCTTCTAGAGGATTCTCCGGTCTTGGGTGCCATCAATGGTAATGGAAAAACAAAAAAGCTAATTTAGCAAATCTAGTCTCTGATCTATCTAAGGCCACTGTAAGTTTCATGAATGAAACAAGGTCTTCCATTAGAAATCTGGAAGCACAAGTGGGCCAGCTGAGTAAAAGGATCACTGAAATCCCTCCTAGTATTCTCCCAAGCAATACAGAAGAGAACCCAAAAGGAGAGTGCAAGGCCATTGACATAAGCGCCATGGCCGAACCTGTGAGGAGAGGAGAGGACGCGAATCCCAAGGAGGAAGACCTCCTGGGACGTCCAATGATCAATAAGGAGCTTCCCTCTGAGGAACCAAAGGACTCTGAGGCTCATCTAGAGACCATAGAGATTCCATTGAACCTCCTTATGCCCTTCATGGGCTCTGATGAATATTCTTCTTCTGAAGAGAATGAGGATGTTACTGAAGAGCAAACTGCCAAGTTTCTTGGTGCAATCATGAAGCTGAATGCCAAATTATTTGGCATTGATACTTGGGAAGTTGAACCTCCCTTGTTCATCAATGAACTAAGTGATCTGGATCAACTGACATTGCCTCAGAAGAGACAGGATCCTGGAAAGTTCATAATACCCTGTACCAGAGGCACCATGATCTTTAAGGCTCTATGTGACCTTGGTTCAGGAATAAACCTCATGCCCCTCTCTGTAATAGAGAAACTGGGAATCTATGGGGTGCAAGCTGCTAGAATCTCATTAGAGATGGCAGATAATTCAAGAAAACAGGCTTATGGACAAGTAGAGGACGTGTTAGTAAAGGTTGAAGGCCTTTACATCCCTGCTGATTTCATAGTGCTGGATACTGGAAAGGAAGAGGATGAATCCATCATCCTAGGAAGACCTTTCCTGGCCACAGTAAGAGCTGTGATTGATGTTGACAGAGGTGAAATAGTCCTTCAATGGAATGAGGACTCCCTTGTGTTTAAAACTCAAGGATCTCCCTCTGCAACCATGGAGAGGAAGCATGAAAAGCTTCTCTCAAAGCAGAGTCAACCCAAGCCCCCACAGTCAAACTCTAAGTTTGGTGTTGTGAGGCCACAACCAAACTCTAAGTTTGGTGTTGAACTCCCATATCCAAACTCTAAGTTTGGTGTTGGAGAGTCTCAACAGAGCTCTGCACATCTGTGAGGCTCCATGAGAGCCCACTGTCAAGCTATTGACACTAAAGAAGCGCTTGTTGGGAGGCAACCCAATTTTTATTTATCTAACTATATTTTCCTTAGTTATATGTCTTTGTAGGTTCATGATCATGTGGAGTCACAAAATAAATATAAAAATTGAAAACGGAATCAAAAACAGCAGAAGAAAAATCACACCCTGGAGGAGCATCTGTCTGGCGTTCAGCGCCAGAACAGAGCATAGTGCTGGCGCTGAACGCCCAAAATGGGCAGCTTCTGGGCACTGAACGCCAGAACAGGCATGGTTCTGGCGTTCAACGCCAGAAATGGCACACAAATGGGCGTTGAACGCCCAAAATGGCCACCAACTTGGCGCTGAATGCCCAGAGTTGGGTACAAAGGCATTTTTACATGCCTAATGGGTGCAGGGATGTAATTCCTTGAACACCTCAGGATCTGTGGACCCCATAGGATCCACTCAGGATCTGTGGACCCCACAGGATTCCCACCTACCCCCACTCACTTCTTCTCACCACTCTCTTTCACACAACCCCATAAACACTCTTCCCTAAAAACCCTTCACCAATCACCTCAAACTCTCTTCCCCATCACCTCTTCACCACTCACATCCATCCACTCTTCCCCATAAACCTACCTCATAAACTCCACCTACCTTCAAAATTCAAAACCAATTTCCCACCCAAACCCACCCATATGGCCGAACCTTAACCCCCCCTCCCTTCCCTATATAAAGACCTCCATTCTTCATCAAATTCACACAACACACCCCTCTACACTCCTCTTGGCTGAAACCACATCTCCCTCTCCCTCTCCTCCATTTCTTCTTCTTCTTCATCTATTCTTTTGTTTATTGCTCGAGGGCGAGAAATATTCTAAGTGTGGTGTGGTAAAAGCATAGCTTTTTTGTTTTTCCATTACCATTGATGGCACCCAAGACCGGAGAATCCTCTAGAAGAGGGAAAGGGAAGACAAAAGCTTCCACATCCGAGTCATAGGAGATGGAAAGATTCATCTCCAAAGCCCATCAAGACCACTTCTATGATGTTGTGGCCAAGAAGAAGGTGATCCCTGAGGTCCCTTTTAAACTCAAAAGAAATGAGTATCCGGAGATCCGACATGAAATTCAAAGAAGAGGTTGGGAAGTTCTAACAAACCCCATCCAACAAGTCGGCATCCTAATGGTTCAAGAGTTCTATGCCAATGCATGGATCACCAAGAACCATGATCAAAGTAAGAACCCGGATCCAAAGAACTATGTTACAATGGTTCGGGGGAAATACTTAGATTTTAGTCCGGAAAATGTGAGGTTGGCGTTCAACTTGCCATACATGGAAGAGAACGCACGCCCCTACACAAGGAGAGTCAACTTTGATCAAAGGTTGGACCAAGTCCTTATGGACATATGTGTAGAAGGAGCTCAATGGAAGATTGACTCCAAAGGCAAGCCGGTTCAACTAAGAAGATTGGACCTCAAGCCTGTAGCTAGAGGATGGTTGGAGTTTATTCAATGCTCAATCATTCCCACTAGCAACCGGTCTTAAGTTACCATAGACCGGGCCATCATGATCCATAGTATCATGATTGGAGAAGAGGTGGAAGTTCATGAGATTATACCTCAAGAACTCTACAAGGTGGCCGACAAGTCCTCCACCATGGCAAGGTTAGCCTTTCCTCACCTCACTTGCCACCTATGCAATTCGGCTGGGATTGACATAGAGGGAGATATCCTCATCAAAGAGGACAAGCCCATCACTAAGAAAAAGATGGAGCAAGCAAGAGAGCCCAGTCATGGATCTCAAGAGGCGCAAGAAGCTCATTTCCATGAGATCCCAGAGATGCCTCAAATGCACTTTCCTCCACAAAATTATTGGGAGCAAATCAACACCTCCCTAGGAGAATTGAGTTCCAATATGGGACAACTAAGGGTGGAACATCAAGAGCACTCCATCATGCTTCATGAAATAAGAGAAGATCAAAAAGCAATGAGGGAGGAGCAACAAAGACAAGGAAGAGACATAGAAGAGCTCAAGGACATCATTGGTTCCTCAAGAAGGAAACGCCACCATCACTAAGGTGGATTCATTCCTTGTTCTTCTTTCTTCTGTTTTTCGTTTTCTATGTTATGTGCCTATCTATGTTTGTGTCTTCACTACATGATCATTAGTAGTTAGTAACTTTTTCTTAAAGATATGAATGTCCTATGAATCCATCACCTCTCTTAAATGAAAAATGTTTTAATTCAAAAGAACAAGAAGTACATGAGTTTCGAATTTATCCTTGAACTTAGCTTAATTATATTAATGTGGTGACAATGCTTCTTGTTTTCTGAATGTATGCTTGAACAGTGCATATGTCTTTTGAAGTTGTTGTTTAAGAATGTTAAATATGTTGGCTCTTGAAAGAATGATGACTAGGAGACATGTTATTTGATAATCTGAAAAATCATAAAAATGATTCTTGAAGCAAGAAAAGCAGCAAAGAACAAAGCTTGCAGAAAAAAAATAGGCGAAAAAAAAATAGAAAAAAAAATATAGAAAGAAAAAAAGCAAGCAGAAAAAGCCAAAAGCTCTTAAAACCAAGAGGCAAGAGCAAAAAGCCAATAACTCTTAAAACCAAAAGGCAAGGGAAAATAAAAAGGATCCCAAGGCTTTGAGCATCAGTGGATAGGAGGGCCTAAAGGAATAAAATCTTGTCTAAGCGGCTAAACCAAGCTGTCCCTATCCATGTGCTTGTGGCGTGTAGGTGTCAAGTGAAAACTTGAGACTGAGCGGTTAAAGTCAAGGTCCAAAGCAAAAGAAGAGTGTGCTTAAGAACCATGGACACCTCTAATTGGGGACTTTAGCAAAGCTGAGTCACAATCTGAAAAGGTTCACCCAATTATGTGTCTGTGGCATTTATGTATCCGGTGGTAATACTGGAAAACAAAGTGCTTAGGGCCACGGCCAAGACTCATAAAGAAGCTGTGTTCAAGAATCATCATACTGAACTAGGAGAGTCAATAACACTATTCGAAATCTGAAGTTCCTATAGATGCCAATCATTCTGAACCTCAATGGATAAAGTGAGATGCCAAAACTATTCAAGAGGCAAAAAGCTATAAGTCCCGCTCATATGATTGCATCTATGTTTCATTGATAGTTTGGAATTTATAGTATATTCTCTTCTTTTTATCCTATTTGAATTTCAGTTTCTTGGGGACAAGCAACAATTTAAGTTTGGTGTTGTGATGAGCGGATAATTTATACGCTTTTTGGCATTGTTTTTAGTGTGTTTTTAGTAGGATCTAGTTACTTTTAGGGATGTTTTCATTAGTTTTTATGTTAAATTTACATTTTTGGACTTTACACTGAGTTTGTGTGTTTTTCTGTGATTTCAGGTATTTTCTGGCTGAAATTGAGGGACTTGAGCAGAAATCAGATTCAGAGGTTGAAGAAGGACTGCTGATGCTGTTGGATTCTGACCTCCCTACACTCAAAGTAAATTTTCTGGAGCTACAGAACTCGAAATGGCGCGCTTCCAATTGCGTTGGAAAGTAGACATCCAGGGCTTTCCAGTAATATATAATAGTCCATACTTTGGTCAAGAATAGACGACGTAAACTGGCGTTCAACGCCAGCCTTCTGCCCAAATCTGGCGTCCAGCGCCAGAAAAGGATCCAAAACCAGAGTTGAACGCCCAAACTGGCACAGAAACTGGCGTTCAACTCCACAAATGGCCTCTGCACGTGCTACACTTAAGCTCAGCCCAAACACACACCAAGTGGGCCCCGGAAGTGGATTTATGCATCAATTACTTACTCATGTAAACCCTAGTGACTAGTTTATTATAAATAGGACCTTTTACTATTGTATTAGACATCTTTGGTCTCAGTTTTAATCCATTGTTCATCTTAGGAGACTATTGATCACGTTTTAGGGGGCTGGCCATCTCGGCCATGCCTGAACCTTCACTTATGTATTTTCATACGGTAGAGTTTCTACACTCCATAGATTAAGGTGTGGAGCTCTGCTGTTCCTCAAAGATTAATGCAAAGTACTACTTTTTCTATTCAATTCATCTTATTTCGCTTCTAAGATATCCATTCGCACCCAAGAACGTGATGAAGGTGATGATTATGTGTGACGCTCATCATCCTTCTCCCTTAAGAACGCGTGCTGACAAACACTTCTGTTCTACATGAAATAAGCTAGAATGAGTATCTCTTAGATCTCCTAACCAGAATCTTCGTGGCGTAAGCTAGAATGATGGCGGCATTCAAGAGAATCCGGAAGGTCTAAACCTTGTCTGTGGTATTCCGAGTAGGATTCAATGATTGAATGACTGTGACGAGCTCCAACTCGCGATTGCAGGGCGTTAGTGACAGACGCAAAAGGATAGTAAATCCTATTCCAGCATGATCGAGAACCGACAGATGAATAGCCGTGCCGTGACAGGGTGCGTGAGCATATTATTCACTGAGAGGATAAGATGAAGCCATTGACAAGGGTGATGCCTCCAGACGATTAGCCGTGCCGTGACAGGGCATTGGATCATTTTCCCGTGAGATGACCGAAAGTAGCCATTGACAGTGGTGATGTATCACATAAAGCCAGCCATGGAAAGGATGAGACTGATTGGATGAAGATAGCAGGAAAGCAGAGGTTCAGAGGAACGAAAAGCATCTCCATTCGCTTATCTGAAATTCCTACCAATGATTTACATAAGTATCTCTATCCCTATTCTATTATTTATTATTCGAAAACTCCATATTATTTTATATCCGCCTGACTGAGATTTGCAAGGTGACCATAGCTTGCTTCATACCAACAATCTCCGTGGGATTCGACCCTTACTCACGTAAGGTATTACTTGGACGACCCAGTGCACTTGCTGGTTAGTTGTATCGAAGTTGTGACAAATTATGAATGTGTAATCACGATTACGCGTACAAGTTGCTCACGTGCCAGGAATAGTTTGGCCTGACTCACAATTTCGTGCACCAAGTTTTTGGCGCCGTTGCGGGGATTGTTTGCGTTTTCGGCAAGCTTTTGGTCCGGTAACATCAGTGCCAAGTTTGATCCGGCAACAGCACCAAGTTTTTGGCGCCGTTGCGGGGATTGTTCGAGTTTGGACAACTGACGGTTCATCTTGTTGCTCAGATTAGGTAATTTTCTTTTTATTTTATTTTCAAAAATTCTTTCAAAAATTTCTCATCTGTTTTCGAAAAAATATAAAAATGTTTTCAAAAATTTGATTCAAAATTTTTAAGAATGAATTCTAGTGTTTCAGGATGATGTTGAATCCTGGCTGGCTGTAAGCCATGTCTAATCTTTTGGACTGGGTTCAATTACATACAATGAGATTCACCACTTAGTGCTATACTGAAAGTATCCATATCTGCTGAAGCTTGGCTGGCCATTGGCCATGTCTAGTGTTTTGGACCGGAGCTTTCATTGAAAGCTTGGCTGGCTAGTGAGCCATGTCTAATTCCTGACTGAAGCTTTAGACTAACATGGCAAGATTCCTGGAATTCATATTAAAAATTTTGGAATCCTTATTTTTTCTTTTTCATATAATTTTCAAAAAAATCCAAAAAAATTAGAAAATCATAAAAATTAAAAATATTTTTCTGTTTCTTGTTTGAGTCTTGAGTCATATCATAAGTTTGGTGTCACTTGCATATGCATCTTGCATTTTTTCGAAAATATCATGCATTCATAGTGTTCTTCATGATCTTCAAGTTGTTCTTGGTAAGTCTTCTTGTTTGATCTTGATGATTTTTTGTTTTGTGTCTTTTCATGTTTATCATATGCATTCTTGAATTCTTAGTGCGTAAGCATTAAAGAATTCTAAGTTTGGTGTCCTGCATGTTTTCTTTGCATTAAAAATTTTTCAAAATTGTGTCTATGATGTTCATCTTGACATTCATAGTGTTCTTGGTGTTCATCTTGACATTCATAGCATTCTTGCATGCATTCATTGTTTTGATCTAAAAATTTCATGCATTGCATAATTTTCATGTTTTTCATAAAAATTTCAAAAATAAAAAAAATATCTTTCCCTTTTTCTCTCATCAAATTCGAAAATTGAGTTGACTTTTTCAAAAATTTTTAAAAATCAAGTTGTTTCTTATGAGTCAAATCAAATTTTCAATTTGAAAATCTTATCTTTTTCAAAATCTTTTTCAAAAATCAAATCTTTTTCAAAATTCTTAGTTATTTTCGAAAATTCCAAAAATATTTTTCAAAAATCTTTTTCTTATTTTTTATACCAAATTTTCGAAAATAACATAATCAATTAATGTTTTGATTCAAAAATTTGAAGTTTGTACTTGCTTGTTAAGAAAGATTCAAACTTTGAGAATCATATCTTGTGATTTCTTGTGAATCAAGTCATTAATTGAGATTTTAAAATCAAATCTTTTTCAAAACTAATTTCTATCATATCTTTTCAAAAATATCTTCTCATCTTATCTTTTTCAAAAAATATCTTTTCAAAATATCTTTCCTAACTTCCTAACTACCTTTCAAATTTTTCAAAATTTGTTTCAACTAACTAACTAACTTTTTGTTTGTTTCTTAACTTTTTCAAAACCACCTAACTAATTCTCCTTTCTAATTTTCGAAAATATCTTCCCTCTTTTTCAAAAATTTCTTTTTAATTAACTAATTATTTTTATTTTTATTTTAAAAAAAAAATTTTCGAAAAAAATACTAAAATTTTCAAAAACATTTTCGAAAATCACTAACTCCTTTTCAAAATAATTTTCGAAAAATCCCTCCTCCCTCATCTTATTCTATTTATTATTCATTACTAACATCTCTCTCACATCTCACCATCCTCCCATTGTGTTCGAATTTCTTCTTCTTCTTTTCTACTCAAAAGGAACCCTTACTGTGAATAAGGATTCTCTTATTTTATTTTTTCTTCCTCTTCTTTCATATGAGCAGGAGCAAGGAAAAACATTCTTGTTGAAGCAGATCCAGAACCTGAAAGGACTCTGAAGAGAAAATTAAGAGAAGCTAAATTACAACAATCCAGAGACAACTTCAGAAATTTCGAACAGGAAAGGAGATGGCAGCCGAAAAAAAAATGCAAGGAGAATGCTTGGTGACTTTACTGCACCTAATTCCAATTTACATGGAAGAAGCATCTCCATTCCTGCCATTGGAGCAAACAACTTTGAGCTGAAACCTCAATTAGTTTCTCTGATGCAGCAGAACTGCAAGTTTCATGGACTTCCATCTGAAGATCCTTTTCAGTTCTTAACTGAATTCTTGCAGATATGTGATACTGTTAAGACTAATGGAGTAGATCCTGAAGTCTACAGGCTCATGCTTTTCCCTTTTGCTGTAAGAGACAGAGCTAGATTATGGTTGGATTCTCAACCAAAGACAGCCTGAACTCTTGGGATAAGCTGGTCACGGCTTTCTTAGCCAAGTACTTTCCTCCTCAAAAGCTGAGCAAGCTTAGAGCTGATGTTCAAACCTTCAGCAGAAAGAAGGTGAATCCCTCTATGAAGCTTGGGAAAGATACAAACAGTTGACCAAAAAGTGTCCTTCTGACATGCTTTCAGAATGGACCATCCTGGATATATTCTATGATGGTCTGTCTGAGCTATCAAAGATGTCACTGGACACTTCTGCAGGTGGATCCATTCACCTAAAGAAAACGCCTGCAGAAGCTCAAGAACTCATTGACATGGTTGCTAATAACCAGTTCATGTACACTTCTGAAAGGAATCCTGTGAGTAATGGGACGCCTATGAAGAAGGGAGTTCTTGAAGTTGATACTCTGAATGCCATATTGGCTCAGAATAAAATATTGACTCAGCAAGTCAATATGATCTCTCAGAGTCTGCATGGAATGCAAGCTGCATCCAACAGTACTCAAGAGGCTTCTTTGAAGAAGAAGCTTATGATCCTGAGAACCCTGCAATAGCAGAGGTAATTACTTAGGTGAACCTTATGGAAACACCTATAACTCATCATGGAGAAATCATCCAAATTTCTCATGGAAGGATCAAAAGCCCAACAAGGCTTTAATAATGGTGGAAGAAACAGGTTTACAATAGCAAGCCTTTTCCATCATCCACTCAGCAACAGACAGAGAACTCTGAACAAAATGCTTCTAATTTAGCAAATCTAGTCTCTGATCTATCTAAGGCCACTGTAAGTTTCATGAATGAAACAAGGTCTTCCATTAGAAATCTGGAAGCACAAGTGGGCCAGCTGAGTAAAAGGATCACTGAAATCCCTCCTAGTACTCTCCCAAGCAATACAGAAGAGAACCCAAAAGGAGAGTGCAAGGCCATTGACATAAGCCATGGCCGAACCTGTGAGGAGAGGAGGACGGAATCCCAAGGAGGAAGACCTCCTGGGACGTCCAGTGATCAATAAGGAGCTTCCCTCTGAGGAACCAAAGGACTCTGAGGCTCATCTAGAGACCATAGAGATTCCATTGAACCTCCTTATGCCCTTCATGAGCTCTGATGATATTCCTCTTCTGAAGAGAATGAGGATGTTACTGAAGAGCAAACTGCCAAGTTTCTTGGTGCAATCATGAAGCTGAATGCCAAATTATTTGGCATTGATACTTGGGAAGTTGAACCTCCCTTGTTCATCAATGAACTAAGTGATCTGGATCAACTGACATTGCCTCAGAAGAGACAAGATCCTGGAAAGTTCATAATACCCTGTACCATAGGCACCATGATCTTTAAGGCTCTATGTGACCTTGGTTCAGGAATAAACCTCATGCCCCTCTCTGTAATAGAGAAATGGGAATCTATGGGGTGCAAGCTGCTAAAATCTCATTAGAGATGGCAGACAGCTCAAGAAAACAGGCTATGGACAAGTAGAGGACGTGTAGTAAAGGTTGAAGGCCTTTACATCCCTGCTGATTTCATAGTCCTGGATACTGGAAAGGAAGAGGATGAATCCATCATCCTAGGAAGACCTTTCCTGGCCACAGCAAGAGCTGTGATTGATGTTGACAGAGGTGAAATAGTCCTTCAATGGAATGAGAACTCCCTTGTGTTTAAAACTCAAGGATCTCCCTCTGCAACCATGGAGAGGAAGCAGAAAAGCTTCTCTCAAAGCAGAGTCAACCAGAGCCCCCACAGTCAAACTCTAAGTTTGGTGTTGGGAGCCA